>NW_028230437.1:24278505-24578505 GCF_043228905.1 Azolla caroliniana
CGATTCTTCCTACGGGACGGGAGCATATGGAAGCACCCAAAGAAGAGAAACGGCATCCCGCTCTGAGTGGTGGCGAAGAAAGAGGAACAGAAAGAATTGTTGACGGTGTACCACGAGAGTCCCTGGGCCGGACACCGCGGGACGTGGGCCACATTCGAGAAGCTAAATGAGAAGTACTGGTGGCCAGGGCTATACCGGGACGTGCATCGGTTCGTGATGACTTGCAAAAGCTGTCAGGTGCACTCCATAGTCCGACATCGGGATGAGCTCCACCCGACCTACCCTCCGACCGTCCACTTCAAGTGGATGGTGGATCTAGTGATGATGCCGATGGGGATAGGGCAGATGTGGTATCTAGTGCTGGCTCGGGAAGACCTGACAAACCAGGTGGAAGGCCAAGCATTGCAGAACAAAACAACTGCAACCGTGTGCCGATTTCTGATCGAAGAAGTGGTATGCCGGTACGGGTGTGTAGGTAAGATCGTGGCCGACCGCGGAGAATTGGACGCACAAGAGGCGGAAGAGTTGTTTGACCGGCTAGGGATTAAACTCTCGCTCACCACCACGTACAATCCGGAGGCTAACAGGAAGGTGGAGCACGGGCACGGGCCAATCGTTAAAGCGTTGGTACGGGCATATGGAGGCCGTGTCGGGAACTGGCCGTGGCTCTTATCCTATACGTTGTGGGCGGACCGAACCACGCACAGTTTGGTAACCGGGTTCATGCCGGCAGAGCTAATGTACGGGCAAAAGCCGATCATGCCAACGGAGCAGCCAATGTCCTCGTGGGCCATGGTAGACTGGAAAGACGAGATGAGCCGAGAGGAGCTGTTAGCGGCACGGATTCGGCAGCTGGAGCAAAGAGCGGAGGACGTGGACCGAGCCACGGAGAAGCTACGAGTGGCGAGGGTAAAGAACAAAGGACGGTTTGACCGGACTCACCGACTGAGACCGAAGAAGATCGAGGAAGGCGACTAGGTTCTAGTATATAACAGCAACCTCGATAACCAGCACAGGGCAACGCGGAAGTTTGCAAGAAGGTGGTTCGGGCCATATGTGGTGACAAGCGCCAACGACAACGGGACCTACCATCTCGCGGAGCTCAATGAGACAAGGATGGCGGTACCAGTGGCAGGGAAAAGGATCAAAGCATTCAAAAAGCGGCACGAGGCTGAACCGGACCCGGACGACCTGGATAGCGACAACGACCGGCTTGGAACGGATGCCGATCCGGAAGATGAAGGATAAGCTTGGGTCGGTCTTCTCCGGCAAGAGTCTAATTTTGGCACATACCAGTGGATGCGCAGTTAGGTGGGGGCGGATGTCGTGGAGAAAACCGTCCCTAGGCAGAAATTGGGTATAACGTGCATAAACCAGCCCTTACACGTGGGCACAAGTTTTGTTGTATAGTGCGTAGGTAGGTACAAGTCGCCTGAGGCGAAATCCTAGGTAGCGCGCATTTGGCAGGGAGAAAATCAAGGCGTATCCTTGCCCGAAAGGACAGGGAATAAACATGATGTAATGGGTGGTAACGGTCTCCCTCCTTGGGCTATAAAAGAGAGGGAAAAGTGAGGTAAAAATATATCGCATTTTGTGGAGGACGAAGTGCTACCGAACTGGAACTGAGCGCTTCTCCTCTCCTCTGTCATCTCCATAATCGTTCTATGCAAGTTTTGGGAGGCTAACTCTGGTCCGCGGGACGCCCGAGTGCTTCCGGCAGAGTCTCCATCTTGCGTTCTGTGTGTGTGTGTGCAGGCGTCGAAGCCCATCACTCGTTGGCTTGCCGATTGTAACACATTGATTTATATATACATGAACATTCGTTTTTTCTCCATCTCGCGTTCTGTAGTTAGTTGCAATTCCTGTGATTCTGTGGGTCTGTGCGTGTGTGAATTACATCGTTAGTTTTCTTCCCCTCCCCTCATTCGGTTATTTCTCGGTACGAGGCCCCTGTGGTTCCGCCTCGTTCTCCATGCACGTGCGTAACAACGTGACACCGTTTATTTCTCTTTGAACCTATAAATCGTTAAGCCACAGTTTCTCGGTTCATTTCGGTTTGAGCCAAAACCGGGCCCATTGCTATTGTGACATTCGGCAATGCCGGGCCAAAAGGAAAGCAGTTTTCCCTAGCAAGGGTAAAATCAAGCTTGCTAGATGAAGAAGCTCGCCGGAAGGACTGGGAGTCCAGAACCAATCCGAAGGCCTTGGTCACGGAAGATGACCACAACCGGGGAAGAGGCCGGTATCGGAGTCCCCAAAACCGGAAAAAATTGGGAACGAGGTCGAAGTCAAGGGGGAGGCCTACTTGCTTCTACTGTGGGAAGCTGGGCACTTCCAGAAAAACTTTCGGCATTTCCGGAAAGAGAAGGAAACCTGCACCACCGATTCGAAGAAGAGTTTGGACCGAATTGGTTCAGACTGGAGAGGCTCAGATCGGAAAGGAATGTCGGCGATCGCAACAAGTGAAGAGGAACCGATGCTCATCACCAAAGAGAATGAGTTAAACCTTGTCGGCAACGAGACAACATGGGTTGTCGATTCCGGAGCGTCGTTTCATCTAACACCGGATCGGAAATGCTTCTCATCATACACAACCGGTGATCATGGTTGTGTTCGGATGGGGAATGAAGGTACATGTCGAATTGTCGGCATAGGAAATGTTTTATTGACAACATCAACCGGATGCAAGTTGTTGTTGAAGGATGTCCGACACGTTCCGGAGGTTCGACTAAACCTGATATCAGCCGACTCGAACCTGATATCAACCAGTCGGCTAGATGATAAAGGCTACACGGGTAGCATCTGGAACGGAATCATGAAGTTCACCAAAGGAATCTTGATCGTGGCTAGAGCCCGGAAGATCAACACGTTCTATCTCATGCATGACCGAATATGTCGGGAAGAAGTGAACATAGCATCCGACATTGTCGGTGAGCTGTGGCACAAAAGACTATGTCACATGAGTGAGAAGGGGATGAAGAGGCTTGCCGAAGACAACCTCATTCCGGTGAAGGACGTGCAACTTGAGAAGTGCACTGATTGCTTGGTCGGCAAGCAAAACCAAACCTCCTTCCGGTCAAGACCACCGATGAGATGGAATGGACCACTCGAGCTGGTGCATACTGATGTGTGTCAAGTGAACACGAACTCACATGCCGGGCGCAGTACTTCGTGACGTTCATAGACGAAAACAGCCGGAATTTGTGGGTCTCACCATTGAAGAAGAAGGATCACTTGTTATCCGTCTTCAAGGAGCTCCACGCGAGAGTGGAAAGAGAAACCGGCCGGAAGCTGAAGCCGGTTCGAGCGGACAACGGAGGAGAATATCGGGGGTAGTTCGAGGAGTACCAAAGACGTCGGAATTGAACTGGCTGGCCAAAAGGATGAACCGAACCATAACGGAGAGAGTTTGAAGCATGCTATCAAATGCCAAGTTACCCAAGACGTTTTGGGCTGAGACGCTGACGACGGCGACCTATTTGATAAATAGATCACCCTCAGTACCCTTGGATGAAGACTCACCGCAGAAAGTATGGACCGGTAAGGATGTGTCTTACCGGCATCTAAAGGTGTTCGGATGTCTAGCATATGTGCATTTGGCGAAGGACAAGGGAGCAAAGCTGGTCGACAAGAAGGTGTTCCGGAGTCGGGACATAGTCTTCATGGAAGACAAGACCATTGCCAACTAGGAGTCAGATAAGAAGGTGACGAACTCCGGATGATCCAATGAAAACCAGCTTGAGGACAAAAGGATATACCCGAATGAAAACCGGATGTTAGTAAGTAACCAAATGACACTCAACGAACCGGCCAAGTACGGACAAGAAACCGAACCGACCGATGAAGAAGATGAAGAAGGAGACACCAGAACCTGACAAGATCCCGAATCGGATTTGGATGAGGAACAAACAGAGGAACCGGTAGTGAGAAACCAAGGACGGAGATATCCTCTCCAAGAGAGAAGAGCCCCCCGGAGATTTCCGGATGCATAGCATGTGTTGCTAACCGATGAGGGGGAGCCAGAAAGCTTTGAAGAAACAAAGAGAGACAACCACAGCCACAAGTGGTTGAGTGCCATGCAAGATGGGATGGATTCCTTGTATGGGAACCACACATATGAACTAACAGAGTAGCCGAAAGGGAAGAGAGCACTCTGGAACAAGTGGGTGTACAAGCTGAAACCGGGAGACGTCGGGAATCCACCAAGGTATAAGGCCCGGATCGTGGTGAAGGGCTTCCAGCAGAAGAAAGGAGTGGATTTCAACGAGATCTTTGCCCCGATCATTAAGATGATTTCCATCTGGATGGTGTTGAGCATCGCGGCAAGCATGGACCTCGAGGTAGAGCAACTAGACGTCAAGACGGCGTTCCTCCATGGGGACCTCGAAGAGGAGATCTACATGCAGCAACCAGAAGGATTTGAGAAGAAAGGGAAGGAGCACCTGGTGTGTCGGCTGAAGAAGAGCTTATACAGACTAAAGCAATCTCCCAGGCAATGGTACCGGAAGTTTGACTCCCTCATGACTGATTAAGGGTATCACAAAATGCAACCGATCACTACGTGTTTGTGAAGAAATTTGACGAAGTAGACTTCTTGATACTGCTCCTGTACGTGGACAACATGTTGATCGTCGGACGAGATCAAGTTAAGATACGAATGATGAAGAAGCCTCTGAATCGGACCTTCTCCATGAAAGACTTGGGTCCGGCAAGACAGATATTGGGGATGCATATCATCCGGGACAGGTCGAAGAAACTGTTCTGGCTGTCACAAGAAAAGTACGTGATGAAGGTGCTTCAGTTGTTCAACATGTCAGATGCGAAACCGCTCGGATCGACACTTCTGGCAAATTGCAAGCTATCCGGAAGACAAAGTCCGAGGACAAAGACGGAGAAGACAAATATGACAAAGATACCATATGCCTCTGCCGTCGGGAACTTGATGTACGCAATGGTGTGTACTCGGTCGGATATTGGATATGCAGTCGGAGTGGTGAGCCGGTTCATGTGCAATCTTGGAAGAGAGCATTGGAACGCGGTGTCGTGAAGATTCCCGGCCTTAGCAATAAAACCAGGAATAATGGGAACATCGGCGGGGTGCAGCGTGGTCACCCACCCTTGTGTATACGTGTAAGATAATGGGGTGCCTCTATGGCGCCGAATAGGAGATAAGTTGGGACAAAGAATCCCATGTAATAAGGGATTTATCCCACATTGTAACGTCCCTCCCTCCTTGGGCAATAAAGGAAGGGAGGGTCCCTTGTAAAAGGGGTTGCCCATTTTGAGTTAGGAGGGTATACCACTTAGATCAAGGGTTTGGTAGCTTTCTTCTTCTTACTTTCTTTTAGAGTTTCTTTGAGGTCTTCTTCTTCGTGTCTATTTAGGGTTTAGTCCGATTAAGGTCTTGTATGTCCTAAGGGGTTATCACTTCTGCTCTGTGTCCTGTGCAAGACCCCGCTCGGCGTGACAAGCCCGAGAGCTCCCCAATCAACGGTTTGGCAGCAGACTGTTGTTGTAACCTAACCTACCTTTGTCCAGCTCAAGGCCGGAGTTGTATGTTGCTCTTGTATATATATATAGTGAAGTTCTATGCATCTATGTCTGTGTCGGTGTCTTTGGAGTTCCTCCTTTCTAGTTTTTGTACATAGGACGCGTGTCTAGTCAGTGTTGCGTGCGCGCCCTTTTCCCTATCTAATTTGGTTGCTCCCATTACATATCCAGAAATGCTCTAGTTGGTGTCCTGGCCGGTCGCGGGAAACAGTGAAGCTCGATCATCCATGCTCCGTCTCTCTCTGGTCCAAAACCCCTATTGTACCGCCCCGGATCTAACACGCACGCGCGGATGATCGCGACATCTTTGGTGAACCTGACGTGAAAGAGCGGCAAGTGAGGATGGAGTTGGAAGATGAAGACTAGTTGGAGATGGTGGCCGCAGTGGTGATGGAGTTTGGACGAGTGACGATGAGACGAGAAGCGGCGAAGCAAGCTATTGAGCGAGTGGTCAAAAGAGTCAGCCATTTTAACGGGGACAAAGTCCCATCGTACATGGAAGCCTACAATGCGGAAATGGAGGTGTGAGGCGTAGACGAGGCGTTGAGGCTGGAGTTCTTCTGTCGAGTCGTCATCGTCCATGGAGCTCCGAGAAGCTCATAGTTAGTGGGAGGCCTTCAAAGAGGCACTCCTGCAGGCATACAAAGGACGTTGTTAGGAAACAGATCCCTCCAGATGGGATAGGAGTACTCGGCAACGGAAGACCCGGTGAGAACCGGATGTGGAGTACCAGGCAACGGAAGACCCGGTGAGAACCGGATGTGGAGTACCCGGCAACGGAAGACCCGGTGAGAACCGGATGACGAGCATCCGGCAAGAGCCGGATGGTGAAGACCTAGTGAGAAGCTCTCCCCGAATGAAGGGACATATTCGTAAATATGTTTCTGTGAGTCCATTGGGGCTATATTTGTAAATAGCCGAAAAGTCATTCCAGGACGAAGCACATCCAACGTAGGTATCACTGGATTCGGGAGCGAGTAGAAGATCAAGAGTTCGTGCTAACGAAGATCCACACGACCGAGAACGAGTCAAATATGTTGACCAAAGTACTGATACCCGACAAGCTGGATGCATGCCGGAAGCGGATCGGACTAGTAAGACATCCCATGCCGGAGTGAAGGGGGAGTTTGTTAGGAAACTGATCCCTCTGGATGGGATAGGAATACCCGGCAATGGAAGACCCGGTGAGAACCGGATGTGGAGTACCCGGCAAGAGCGGGATGGTGAAGACCCGGTGAGAACCGGATGACGAGCATCCGGCAAGAGCCAGATGGTGAAGACCCAGTGAGAAGTGCTCCCCGGATGAAGGGACATATTCGTAAATATGTTTCTGTGAGTCCATTGGGGCTATATTTGTAAATAGCCGAAAAGTCATATTAGTATAAATATGACTTAGGGCAAACTTAGCGTGTATGGGTCGTCATTCTTGTTGGTGCAAGATTTGAGTGCAACTGTGCATAGAGAGAGAGAGAGAGTGAGTGAGTGAGAGACGAAGAGGACGTTGTCTCTGTTGTAACTACCTCTTGTGGCGAAGACAGTGAACAAGAGGTCGTTGCCTCTGTGTTCATCTACTGTATATTGTATCATAGTGATAGTTTGCAGTCTGTGGACTACCGTGGTTTTTCCCGTGTTTGGGTTTTCCAAGTAAACATCCTGTGTACTCTTCTCCTTACTGTGTCGTGCGTGATTACCCGTTTTTTCTGTGTCTGTTCCTAGACTCAGTTGTGGCCGAGCGTTGTTTTCGGGAGCGTGTAGCCCCTTTCAAACGTCCGAAGAGTCGGGGATGACACAACTTCAACCAGTGGATTGCATCGGCGAAGACCCACCAGGGCACAACGAAGGCGTTCTGAGAGTTCGAGCGGCGGCTTGCTTGGCTCCCGGAGCGGGAACAAAGGCTGCTAGGAGTGGACAAAGTCCTATTGTTCGTTAGGTCGATCGACCGAGCGGAATAGGAGGCCATCGGAATTGAGCTCGAAGACGAGGAAGGAGCGAATGGCCTTACCGAGGACTGGTCGGAAGTCCAACGAGTATACAGATGGTTAGATGAGGAGCATGCCGCGAAAGGTAAAAGGAAGATAACGCGCGACGGCGCGTCATCACGACAGGACGTGCGCACGCAACAAGAAGGATCGTCGAAGCTCAATGTCGAAGCCCTGGTCCGGGAAGCGTACGAGGCTCTAAAGGCGACGGTTGAAGAAGAAGAGAGATCCGGCACGCGGACGAATTCCGAAGACGCAAAGCTAGTCGGCCTTCCGAACAAGGAGGACATGGCCTAGGCAGAGGCCCAAGAATTGTACGACGGTACCACGGGAGACAGTGTGGAGCGAGACGCCCTCTCGACTTGCGGAGAAAGACCAGACGAGGAGGAGGTCGGGAGTGGAGAAGAGCCTTCCACGCGGATTCCGGAGACTCCGGCAGTCGAGCCCGTGTGCCAACATAAGACTAGAGAGATGGAAGGCGTCAGTGAGGAATCCTGGCACGATGCCAGCGAAGATGGCTTGGAGATGGCTTGCGAGGAGGCCAAGGACAGGGCCATGGTGGAGCGAAATATAGAAACAAGAGGCGGCTCGGAAGGGAGCGGAGTCAGAAGTCGGCCCAACCGGGAGCCGATCCGGTCGGCATTCCGATTCGGATGGAGCACGATCCAAGCATGGGTCGTTTTTCTGAAACCGGGCCAAAATGTGGAGAACAACGGAGGCCAAGCGGGCCAAACGGGCCAAGAAGGTGTTCCTCGGAGCGGAGCAATGTTATTGAAGGATGCAGAGGACACCAAACTGGAGGGGATCAACGACGGCGAGGGAGAAACGGTAGAGGCGGTTGACTGAAGTATGGTTCCTCCACACTCGTTCCCAAGACTTAGGCGGTTGCATCCGAGAACCAACGGAAGACCTAAGAGACGGAAAGTGGCGGCGAGGACGCGGAGGTCACGGCAAATACAAGTGATGAATGCAGAGAAAGGAAGACCGGTCCTATGGGTCACCTCACACCGGGCTAGAGACTTTGGTGGTTGGCATCAGATCTGATGTAAGACCAACATACTGACGGTGGTGGCAGGAGAACGGAACCCATCAATGTAGAGTGTCGGATGAGCCCAAATGAGAACCGGGGGAGCGAACTTCCGGATAACCGATCCGGAAGGGAGGAGGAAGTAGGGCTACGAAGAGGCCGGGAGCACGGTACAATAGTACCATGGGAGAGGGCGTGGAATCTGGAGCAAGCCACCCTCTCGACTTGGGAGAACGATGACCCGGGGAAGGGTCGGGAAATATTGAGGCCCGCGAAGGATCCTTCACACCGGGCTAGAGACTTCGGCAGTCGGCAGCAGACCCAACGTAAGCCCAAGAGATTGACGGTGGTGGCAAGGAGACAAGGGCGAAGGCTACGAAAGGGGCGGTCCCACGGAGACCCTCACACCAATCCGGAGACTCCGGTGGCCGGCAACGAGAGCCGGCGTGAGACCTAGAGGACGGACAATGGCGGTAGGAGAACGTGATCGGACGACGGGAAGCGGGAACGAACAAACAAGAGGTATGGGGCTGGCAACACAGCCATGAACCGGATACGGACCCAATCGGCAGGGTAGGGAAGGACCAAGATCGGACGGGCTTGGTACACGGATCGGTTGCCTAACGGATCGGAGGCCCGAGGAGGATCTTCCACACCAGATCTAGAGACATCGGCGGTCGGCATCAGATCCGATGTAGGACCAAGAGATTGACGGTGGCGGCGAGGCGACGAAGGCGGCAACTACGGAGGCACCGAGAAACCAAGGCATTGATGGACTACGGAGGCAAGGAGGGCCGAAATGGGCAAGGGTGATCCTTCGTGGGTAACAACATGAAAAGCTACCAAGGACACCCAAGCGGGGAGCGGTATGTCGAGCCGAAAGGGCAGACCCAGAAGTGGATCGAAAGACATGCATGTGGCCATCGAAGGCCGAAGTAAAGCACGGGTACGGGACGGTGTTCAGCACAGGAAGTGTCGGGCAAGGAAGGTGGAAGACGGATTGCTCGATTTGGTAGCCTCGAAGAACATCGATGGCCCAAGAAGGATCCTTCACACCAATTTTGGAGACCCTGGCGGTTCGGCCAACATGGCCACGTGAGACCGAGGGAGATGGACGGTGGCGGCAAGCGGATAAGGGGACAAGGGCAATGGTGAACAACAGCATCGGACAAGCAATCAAGGCATCACGGAGATCGACGGCGGCTAAGCGGGTTACTACGGGATGCTCCTCGGACGCGGAGGACACTGGGTATACGGGAAAGCGAGGGGCATGCATATGGTCGCTCAAGGGCCACGGGACAAGCATGCGTATGGGAAGAGATCGCAGCAAACGACCTGTCGACAGGTCAAACGAGCCTACGGAGAGGCGAGCGCGAGGAACGAACCGGAGCCGACGGTTCGAACCGGCGGAGGCCAACACGACAGTCGAGATGCATATTACGGAATACCGGTTGCTCACTATGGCCGGAATCTCTCACCCTTCTTCAGATTTGGCACGTACCGGTGGACGTGCGGTTTGGTGGGGGCGGATGTCGTGAAGATTCCCGGCCGTAGCGAGAAAACCAAGAATAATGGGAACATCAGCGGGGTGCGGTGTGGGCACCCACCCTTGTGTATACGTGTAAGATAATGGAGTACCTCTATGGCGTCGAATAGGAGTTAAGTTGGGACAGAGAATCCCATGTAATAAGGGATTTATCCCACATTGTAACATCCCTCCCTCCTTGGGCTATAAAAGGAAGGGAGGGTCCCTTGTAAAAGGGGTTGCCCATTTTGAGTTTGGAGGGTATACCACTTAGATCTAGGGTTTGGTAACTTTCTTCTTCTTACTTTCTCTTAGAGTTTCTTTGAGGTTTTCTTCTTCGTGTCTGTTTAGGGTTTTGTCCGGTCAAGAGCTTGTATGTCCCAAGGGGTTTTTGCTTCTGCTCTGTCTCCTGTGCAAGACCCCGATCGGCGGCTTGGCAGCAAACTGTTGTTGTAACCTAACCTACCTTGGTCCGGCTCAAGCCCGGAGTTGTATCTTGCTCTTGTATATATATAGTGAAGTTTTGTGTATCTATGTCTATGTCTATGTCTTTGGAGTTCCTCCTTTCTGGTTTTTGTACATAGGATGTGTGTGTCTAGTCAGTGTTGCGTGCGCATCCTTTTCCTTGTCTCATTTGGTTGCTCCTGGTACGTATCCAGAAACGCTCTAGTTGGTGTCTTGGCCAGTCACGGGAAACAGTGAAGCTTGACCTTCCATGCTCCGTCTCTCTCTGGTCCAAGACCCTTGTAGTCCCGCCCCGGATCTAACATCCGCGGGTGGATTACTGCGACAGCGGTCAAGTGGATACTCCGGTATCTGAAAGGCACTTCGAGTATGTGCCTCTAGTTCGGTTCCGGTAATCCCCAACCTGACGGATTCACAGATTCAGATATGTCGGCTGATGCGGATACCAGCCGGTCTACATCCGGATATGTCATGACTTATGCAGGGGGAGTTGTTTCGTGGCAGTCGAGGCTGCAGAGGACAGTTGTGTTGTCAACCACGAAGGCGGAGTACATGGCAGTTGTAGAAGTCAACAAGGAGATAATCTGGGTGAAGGACTTCATCGGAGAGCTACGAATCCAACAGGAGGAATATCGGCTCTACTGCAACAGTCAAAGTGCCATCCATCATGCAAAGAACGCGGCCTACCATTCCCAGACGAAACATATCCAGCGGAGGTACCACTAGATCCGGGAGAGAGTAGAAGATCAAGAGTTCGTGCTAATAGAGATCCACACGGAGGAGAACGGGTCGGATATGTTGACCAAGGTGTTGACAACCGACAAGTTAGACGCATGCCGAAAGCGGATTAGGCTAGCGAGACATCCCATGCCGGAGTGAAGGGGGAGATTGTTGGGAAATCGGTCCCTCCGGATGGGATCTGGTTATGAATGAAGTAGACCTGGTGAGAACCGGAAGAGATCCGGAAACCGGTTCGGATAGACCCGGTGAGAATCGGAAGAGAAGACAGATTTGTAAATATATCTTGAGTAAGCCCATTGAACCTATATTTGTAAATAGCCCTAAGTTCATATAAGTATAAATATGAACTTAGGGCAATCATTTTAGGAGAGAGTGTTGTCATATTGTTGTAAGAGTTGTTGTAATTGTTGTATAGAGAGCGACAGAGAGAGAGGGAGAGAGCAAGAGAGATACAGAGCGATACTCTGTTGTAACCGTCGTTGGGCGAAGAAATAGAGTTCGAGGTCGTTGCCTCCGAGTCTCTGATTGTACCCCTTCTCTTCATAATGATAGTTTGGAGTTTGTGGGCTCCCTTGGTTTTTCCCTAAGGTTTTCCACGTAAACATCCTGTGTCATTTTTGTGTACTCTTTTTCATTCCCATTTCTGTGATTCAAGACTCGGTTGTGGCCGAGCAATATTCCGCGATTCTCTACACTTTGGACACACTCAATTTAGGATAATTCTGTAAATATGTCAAAGGGTAGTTGCCCTAGCCCAATTGGTATATAACTAGCTTTGTAACCTAGTTCATGGGCTATTGTTGCCTCTATTTGTTGCAACTCTAAGTTTTAATAATACGGTTACATTGTGTGCCTCTTTGCCTCTCTTTCTCACATTCTATCTCCTTGAACTTGTTTTAACTTGCTAACTTGGTGATCATCTTAACATAGATGTTGTTCTTTCGTCTCAGACTCCAACAAAAGGGAGAGGACAACCATTATTGGATGAAGGTTAATCGTTATCTTTGAGTTCTGTTGGATACGTCTGTGATGCCATCATATTGGCTCGTTATCGTGGCTACAACTTCACTCCATATCTCCTACAATAACATTGTCTGATGCGCGGTTTGATTGGAGAATACATACCTAAAACATTGTTTCCAAATAATCCATAGTGTTATTGGGGAGACCAATTCCATCATGACTTGATCTTTGGCATTGATGTGGGTTAAAATAATTGGGAGGTTATCATTTACATATAATATCTATTGTAACTATTATAGATAAATTGTAATATATATATATATATATATATATATATATATATATATATATATATATATATATAATAATACAAGATGTCATCAACTCACACAACCTAATGCATGATCAGCAAACAGCATGCTTGCACGAATGTCACACGGTGATCATGCATAAATGCTATATAATGACGGGAACTACAACGCTCCTTATACGCACCGCTCGGCCACAACCGAGCTTAGAATCATACACAGAGAATGGAAATAAATCCAAACTAGAGTACACAGGATGTTTACGTGGAAAACCCAAACTAGGGAAAAAACCACGGCAGCCCACAGGCTGCAAACTATCACTATGCTAGAATGTACAACAGTGAGTTCACGGAGGCAACGACCTCGTGCTCACGATCTTCGCCACAGGCGGCGGTTACAACAGAGGCAACGACCTCGTTCTCTCACTCTCACTCTCTCTTTACACAGTTACGCGCTCTAATCTCGCGCAAACAAGAATAACAACAACAGTTACTATAAGTTTGCCCTAAGTCATATTTATACCAATATGAATTTTCGGCTATTTACAAATATAGACACGATGGGCTCTCAGAAACATATTTACAAATATGTCTCTTCATTCAGTGAGCACTCCTCACTGGGTCTGCACCATCCGGCTCTCCGTAGCCGGGTACTCCTCATCCGGTTCTCACCGGCCTGCACCGTCCGGCTCTCCGTAGCCGAGTACTCCTCATCCAGTTCTCACCGGGCTTGCACCATCCGGCTCTACGTAGCCGGGTACTCCTCATCCGGTTCTCACCGGGTCTGCACCATCCGGTCCTCCGTAGCCGGGTACTCCTAGTCCGATTTCGGCCTCGGCCTTTGTTCATCGGCATTGTTCTTCTCCCTTCCCATCCGGAGGGACCTGTCTCCCAACAAACTCCCCCTTCACTCCGGCATGGGGTGTCTTACCAGTCTGATTCTCTTCCGGCATGCATCCAGCTTGTCAGGTATGAGCACTTTGGTCAGCATATCTGACCCGTTCTCAGCCGTGTGGATCTTCATCAGCGTGAACTCCTAGTCCTCTACTCTTTCCCGGATCCAGTGATATCTTCGTTGGATATGCTTCGTCCGGGAATGGTAGGCCGCATTCTTAGCAAGGTGGATGGCACTTTGACTATCGCAATAGAGCCGGTATTCCTCTTGCCGAATACTGAGCTCTCCAATGAAGTCCTTCATCCATAATATTTCCTTGCCGGCTTCCACAACTGCCATGTACTCCGCCTCCGTGGTTGACAATGCAACCGTCTTTTGCAGCCTCGACTGCCACGAAACAGCTCCCCCTGCATATGTCATTACATACCCGAATGTAGACCGGCTGGTATCCACCTCAGCCAACATGTCTGAATCGGTGAAGCTGTCCAGTTGAGGTTTTCCAGAGCCGAATCGGAGACACATATTTGGAGTGCCCTTCAAATACCGGAGTATCCATTTGACCGCTGTCGTGAAGAAAACCGTCCATAGGCGGAATCGGCGCACCAAGGCGTGGGAACCGGTTCTTCACGCGCGCACGCTCCAAGTTGTACATAGAAGCGAATTAGGAGGATAATCGGCAGGAACGGGCCCTAACACAAGTGGAGACAAAGACCACGCGAACAGTCTTTTCGGTCGCGCGCACGAGCTAAGGAACTGTACGAGTCGGCGGCGTAACTACGCGGATGCGTGAAGAACGGAGCGGATCCCTGTCCAAAAGGGACAGGGAATAAAGCTGACGTGACGGCCTGCTCGTCGATATATATAAGGAGTAGGAAAGAGCTGTTGCAGGCATCTCGCGGAGAGAGGACGAAGTGCTGCCGGACCGTTTCTGGACGCTTCTCTCTCTGTTTCCTTCCTTCTTGAGCTCCATAGCTTTTCTGTGCAGGGTTCCGAGGAGGCTCGCGCTGTTTCGAGGAACGCCCGAGTGCTTCCGGCAGCACCTCCGACCTGCTCCCCCTTTGTGCGTCGAAGCGAACAAGCATCGGCATCTGTTCGCCGGCCTGCTCGGTTGTAGCCAACCTGTGCCCCATCGAGGGTTGTAGTCGTGTTAGCCATTTTTGTTAATATACATATTTAGTCATTCGCATCTGTCTGTGTCGGTGTCTGTTCGCGTTCTCCGTGCTGAAGGGCCGTGTCCCTGTGTATCCCCGGTCCTGCGTAGCCGGTTCTCTCTCTTTCTCCTCCCTCGCTTGCTCTTTGGTTCGAGACCCCCGCGGTCCCGCCTCGTTTCCACACGCACTTGCGTAATATCTCGACATCTTTGGTGAACCCGACGTGAAGGGCGGCAAGGGAGAAAGAGATGGAAGAAGGCTTCGACTTCGAGGAAATGATGACAAAGATCTTGATGGACGCCGGACGGAAGAGGGCGAGGCGAGAGGCGGCTCAACAAGCGGTCGAAAGGGTGGTCCGTCTAGTCGGCCGGTTCGATGGGAAGGAGGTCCCAAAATTTTTGAGAGCCTACGATGCGGAAATGACGAGGATGGGCGTGGACGAAGCGACGAGGCTAGAGTTCTTTCGTCGAGCGGCGGCCGCATCAAAGTACGAGGAGGTCAAGGAGCTCCAAGAAGCTCACGAATCGTGGGAGTCCTTTGAAGGGGCTCTAATGGAGGCATACGGGTGCGCGGAATCGGAGGTAAGAGGTCGGCGAGAGTTCGATCGGTGGGTGGCGTCGGCGAGGCGCCATCGGAGCGCAATAGAGGCATTCCGAGAGTTCGAGCGTCGTTTCTCTCAACTCTCGGAGTGGGAATGAAGATCGGTGGGGGCGGACAAAGTCCTCCTATTTTTGGAGACGGTCCATCATGAGGAGAGGATGGACATCATGTTCGAGCTTCAAGACGATTATGGGGCGCATGGTCTCACCGAGGAGTGGCCCGAAGTGGAATGGGTGTGTCGGCAACATGAGGCGAGGCGGTCGGCCACAACACAGCCCGCGAGCGGGGGAGAAGAGAGAGCGACGACCGACTACGCCATGCCGCCGGACGAGAGCTCATCGCAAACCGGTTTGGAGGGGCCCGACCTACAAGCGCTAATACGGGAGGCGTGCGGGCTCGTAATGGCGAAAATCGAAGCCGAAGAATGGCTTATTGCGGGGTCGGGCCCGAGCGAATCAAAGGGGTTGCATCGGACCCCAGCTTACGAGATCCGGCCTGTATAGGACACACCTTCACCAACGAGACGCTCCAGGAGCTCAAAATCGGTGGGGGCGGGTTCCTACTACCGGCGGAGGAAGACCGGTTTCGGAGAATGCTCGGAAGGCACGGGAAAGCCTTCGCATTCTCACCGGAGGAAATCGGGTGCGTAAACCCGACGATCGTAGAGCCGATGGTGATATTCACGGTACCGCATGTACCTTGGAATCTCAAGCCAATTCCGGTTCCGAGAGCTCACATCCCGAAGTTGATGGAGCTGTTGAAGCAGAAAGTTGATATGGGCATTCTCGAGCCGTCGAGCGCCCCATATTCAAACCGATGGTTTACCGTACCAAAGAAAAACGGATCATTGCGCTTCATTCAGGACCTGCAACCGGTCAATAGGGTGACCATTCGGAACGCAGGGATTGGACCGACCATAGACGAGTTCGCGGAGGCCTTCGCCGGAAGGTCGATTTACTCAGTCGGTGATCTATACTCAGGGTACGACCAGTTCCAGCTAGCCGTGGAGAGCAGAGACATTACGACGATGCGAACTCCCCTCGGCCTAGTGCGGATGTGTACGCTGCCGCAAGGAGGGACCAACTCGGTGGCCCACATGGTGAATGCGATGAACAAGGTTCTGAGGGACTGCATCCCGGACATCACCATGCCGTTTCTGGACGACATCCCGATCAAGGGATGCCCGGTAGCAGAAAAGGACGAGACGATCGGGCCGGACGGATGCCGGCGATTCGTGGCGACGCACATCGACGACTGCGAGAAGGTGCTGCAAAGGCTAGAGGCTGCGAGGCTCACCTTCTCGGGGGAGAAATCAGCCTTCGGGCAGTCGGAAATCATGGTGGTCGGACATTTATGTGGACCATATGGCCGGAAACCGTCTCCGGCAAAGGTAGAAGCCATCTCCGCGATGAAGCCTGATTGCAGCTCGGTCACGGAAGTACGAAGATTCTTGGGAGCATGCGCCTTCTACCACATATGGATCCCGCATTACGCGCACGTCGCGGAGCCGCTGTACGGATTATTGAAGAAAGGGCGAAGATTCGAATGGCTAGACAAGCACACGGAGTCGGTCCGGAAGCTGAAGGAGGCTCTTTCGGCAGCATCGGCGCTCCGAAAGGCCGTCTACGGGAAGGGCACCCCAGTGTACATAACGGTTGACACGAGTCCGACCGGAATCGGGTGGGTCGTCAACCAAGAAGACGAGGACGGCAATCGGTTCCCGATCCGATTCGGCGCGAAGGTCCTCAGTGAGCGGCAGCGAGGATACGCCCAGGTTAAACGCGAACTCTGGGGTATCGTTTCGGCGGTGAAGGCCGACAAGGACTATCTGATCGGGACAGAGGTAATCATAGAGACGGATTGCATGCCGATTCTCGGCATGGTTTCCGGATGCGCGACGCCGGACCTGGCAATGCTCAGGTGGATAGCGTACATCAAGTCCTTGGACCCGGAAATACGACACATTTCCGGGAAAGACAACGCCATGGCCGACATGCTTTCAAGGGCGAGATTCGATGACGAGGGCGGCATGGTTTCGGAGGACGAAGAGGTCGGCGTGGACTTCTTCGGGGCAGCATACGTAACAACCGGCGGGACGAGCACTCCGGCGCTTAACGACTTCGACGCGAGCAAGTACGACGGGGAGTGGCTGCAGATCGGCGGGTTCTTGAGGACAATGGCGCCGGATGCGTCATGGACGAAAGACGAGGCCAACCGGATCCGGAAGAAAGCGTACCGGTTCTTTCTCCGGGATGGCTATCTATGGAAGCACCCGAAGAAGAGGGACGGCGCTCCGCTCCGGGTGGTGGCGATGAAGGAAGAACAGGAGGAGCTGCTGACGGCCTACCACGACAGCCCTTGGGCCGGACACCGTGGAACTTGGGCCACGTTCGAGAAGATAAAGGAGAAGTACTAGTGGTCGGGACTGTACCGGGACGTGCATCGATTAGTGACAACTTGCGAGAGCTGTCAGATGCACTCCGTGGTCCGACACCGGGACGAGCTTCACCCTACGTACCCTCCGACCATCCACTTCAAATGGATGGTAGATCTGGTGACGATGCCAATGGGGGTAGGACAGATGCGGTACCTGGTCCTAGCGCGGGAGGATCTGACGAACCAGGTGGAAGGCCGGGCCCTTCCGAACAAAACGACCGCGGCCGTATGTCGGTTCCTAATCGAGGACGTGATATGCCGGTACGGGTGCGTCGGGAAGATCGTGGCTGACCGAGGGGAGTTGGACGCCGAAGAAGCCGCGGAGCTGTTCGACCGGCTGGGAGTCAAGCTCTCGCTCACCACTGCGTACAATCCGGAGGCGAATGGAAAGGTGGAGCGCGGACACGGACCGATCGTCAAGGCGCTGGTTCGAGCATGCGGAGGCCAAGTCGGTAACTGGCCACGGCTGCTACCTTATGCTTTGTGGGCAGACCGGACCACGCACAGTTCGGTAACCGGGTACATGCCGACGGAGCTCATGTTCGGCCAGAAGCCGATCATGCCGATAGAACGGACGATCTCCTCGTGGGCAACGGTCGACTGGAGGGACGAGATGAGCCGGGAGGAGTTGTTGGCCGCGCGTATACGACAGCTCGAGCGGAGACCGGAGGACGTGGAACTGGCTGCGGAGAAGCTCCGGGTGGCGAGGACAAAGAACAAAGCCGGGTTCGACCGAACGCACCGGCTCCGACCGAAGAAAATCGACGAAGGTGACTGGGTGCTCGTCTACGACAGCAGCCTCGACAACCAGCACCGAGCTACACGGAAGTTCGCACGAAGGTGGTTCGGGCCTTACGTGGTGCGGAGCGCCAATGACAACGGGACATATCACCTGGCGGAACTAGACGGCACGAGAATGGCGATACCGGTTGCAGGGAAGCGGATCAAAGCGTTCAAGAAGCGACACAACGACAAGCCAGACCCGGCTCTCCTAGTCAGCAGTGACGAACGATCCGAAAACGAGGAAGAACCGACGGGCGAGGAATGAAGACGGGCCGGTTTTCTCCGTCCCAACTCTCTTGGCGCATACCGGAGGATGCGCAGTTAGGTGGGGGCGGATGTCGTGAAGAAAACCGTCCATAGGCGGAATCGGCGCACCAAGGCGTGGGAACCGGTTCTTCACGCGCGCACGCTCCAAGTTGTACATAGAAGCAAATTAGGAGGATAATCGGCAGGAACGGGCCCTAACACAAGTGGAGACAAAGACCGCGCGAACAGTCTTTTCGGTCGCGCGCACGAGCTAAGGAACTGTACGAGTCGGCGGCGTAACTACGCGGATGCGTGAAGAACGGAGCGGATCCCTGTCCAAAAGGGACAAGGAATAAAGCTGACGTGACGGCCTGCTCGTCGATATATATAAGGAGCAGGAAAGAGCTGTTGCAGGCATCTCGCGGAGAGAGGACGAAGTGCTGCCGGACCGTTTCTGGACGCTTCTCTCTCTGTTTCCTTCCTTCTTGAGCTCCATAGCTTTTCTGTGCAGGGTTCCGAGGAGGCTCGCGCTATTTCGAGGAACGCCCGAGTGCTTGCTGCTGACGGCCTACCACGACAGCCCTTGGGCCGGACACCGTGGAACTTGGGCCACGTTCGAGAAGATAAAGGAGAAGTACTAGTGGTCGGGACTGTACCGGGACGTGCATCGATTAGTGACAACTTGCGAGAGCTGTCAGATGCACTCCGTGGTCCGACACCGGGACGAGCTTCACCCTACGTACCCTCCGACCATCCACTTCAAATGGATGGTAGATCTGGTGACGATGCCAATGGGGGTAGGACAGATGCGGTACCTGGTCCTAGCGCGGGAGGATCTGACGAACCAGGTGGAAGGCCGGGCCCTTCCGAACAAAACGACCGCGGTCGTATGTCGGTTCCTAATCGAGGACGTGATATGCCGGTACGGGTGCGTTGGGAAGATCGTGGCTGACCGAGGGGAGTTGGACGCCGAAGAAGCCGCGGAGCTGTTCGACCGGCTGGGAGTCAAGCTCTCGCTCACCACTGCGTACAATCCGGAGGCGAATGGAAAGGTGGAGCGCGGACACGGACCGATCGTCAAGGCGCTGGTTCGAGCATGCGGAGGCCAAGTCGGTAACTGGCCACGGCTGCTACCTTATGCTTTGTGGGCAGACCGGACCACGCACAGTTCGGTAACCGGGTACATGCCGACGGAGCTCATGTTCGGCCAGAAGCCGATCATGCCGATAGAACGGACGATCTCCTCGTGGGCAACGGTCGACTGGAGGGACGAGATGAGCCGGGAGGAGTTGTTGGCCGCGCGTATACGACAGCTCGAGCGGAGACCGGAGGACGTGGAACTGGCTGCGGAGAAGCTCCGGGTGGCGAGGACAAAGAACAAAGCCGGGTTCGACCGAACGCACCGGCTCCGACCGAAGAAAATCGACGAAGGTGACTGGGTGCTCGTCTACGACAGCAGCCTCGACAACCAGCACCGAGCTACACGGAAGTTCGCACGAAGGTGGTTCGGGCCTTACGTGGTGCGGAGCGCCAATGACAACGGGACATATCACCTGGCGGAACTAGACGGCACGAGAATGGCGATACCGGTTGCAGGGAAGCGGATCAAAGCGTTCAAGAAGCGACACAACGACAAGCCAGACCCGGCTCTCCTAGTCAGCAGTGACGAACGATCCGAAAACGAGGAAGAACCGACGGGCGAGGAATGAAGACGGGCCGGTTTTCTCCGTCCCAACTCTCTTGGCGCATACCGGAGGATGCGCAGTTAGGTGGGGGCGGATGTCGTGAAGAAAACCGTCCATAGGCGGAATCGGCGCACCAAGGCGTGGGAACCGGTTCTTCACGCGCGCACGCTCCAAGTTGTACATAGAAGCGAATTAGGAGGATAATCGGCAGGAACAGGCCCTAACACAAGTGGAGACAAAGACCGCGCGAACAGTCTTTTCGGTCGCGCGCACGAGCTAAGGAACTGTACGAGTCGGCGGCGTAACTACGCGGATGCGTGAAGAACGGAGCGGATCCCTGTCCAAAAGGGACAGGGAATAAAGCTGACGTGACGGCCTGCTCGTCGATATATATAAGGAGCAGGAAAGAGCTGTTGCAGGCATCTCGCGGAGAGAGGACGAAGTGCTACCGGACCGTTTCTGGACGCTTCTCTCTCTGTTTCCTTCCTTCTTGAGCTCCATAGCTTTTCTGTGCAGGGTTCCGAGGAGGCTCGCGCTGTTTCGAGGAACGCCCGAGTGCTTGCTGCAGCACCTCCGACCTGCTCCCCCTTTGTGCGTCGAAGCGAACAAGCATCGGCATCTGTTCGCCGGCCTGCTCGGTTGTAGCCAACCTGTGCCCCATCGAGGGTTGTAGTCGTGTTAGCCATTTTTGTTAATATACATATTTAGTCATTCGCATCTGTCTGTGTCGGTGTCTGTTCGCGTTCTCCGTGCTGAAGGGCCGTGTCCCTGTGTATCCCCGGTCCTGCGTAGCCGGTTCTCTCTCTTTCTCCTCCCTCGCTTGCTCTTTGGTTCGAGACCCCCGCGGTCCCGCCTCGTTTCCACACGCACTTGCGTAATATCTCGACACCGCGTTCTAGTGCTCCTTGCCGAGATTGCTCATGAACCGGCTCACCACTCCGACTGCGTATCCTATATCCAGTCGGGTACAAACCATTGCGTACATTAAGCTCCCGATGGCAGAGGCATATGGAATCTTAGTCATATCCGCCTTCTCTCCTTTCGTCTTCGGGCTTTGCTTACCGGATAGCCTGCAGTTTGCCGGAAGTGTCGATCCGACCGGTTTCGCATCTGACATGTTGAACCGGTGAAGCACCTTTGTCACGTACTTCTCCTGTGACAACCATAATTGCTTCGTTGACCGGTTCCGGATAATATGCATCCCCAGCATTTGTCTTGCCGGACCCAAGTCTTTCATTGAGAAGGTCCGGTTGAGAGCCTTCTTCAGCATCCGTATTTTGACTTGGTCCCGTCCGACGATCAACATGTCGTCCACGTACAGAAGGAGTATCAGGAAGTCGCCTCCTTCGAACTTCTTCACAAACACGCAGTGATCGGCCTGCGTCTTATGCTACCCTTGATCGGTCATGAAGGAGTCGAACTTCCGGTACCATTGCCGGGGGGCCTGCTTCAACCCGTAGAGGCTCTTCTTCAACCGGCATACCAGGTGCTCCTTCCCTTTCTCCACGAATCCCTCCGGTTGCTGCATGTAGATCTCCTCTTCGAGGTCGCCGTGAAGGAATGTCGTCTTCACGTCCAGCTGTTCTACCTCGAGGTCCATGCTTGCCTCTATACTCAGCACCGTCCGGATGGAGGTCATCTTTACTACCGGGACAAATATCTTGTCGAAGTCCACGCCCTTCTTCTACTGGAACCCCTTCACCACGATCCTGGCTTTGTATCTCGGGGGTTTGCTGGCATCTCCCGGTTTCAACTTGTACACCCACTTGTTTCGGAGTGCCCGCTTTCCTTTCGGCAACTCCACCAATTCGTACGTATGGTTCTCATGCAGGGAATCCATCTCGTCCTGCATGGCACTTAACCATTTTCGGATGTGGGTGTCATCCTTTGCTTCTTCGAAGCTTTCCGGCTCCCCCTCATCGGTCAGCAGCACATGCTCTGCATCCGGAAATCTCCGGGGGGGCCTTCTCTCTCTGAGAGGATATCTTCCTCTTTGGGCTTCGGTAGCTGCCTCCTCCATTTTCTCTTCATCTGAATCCGATTCGGGGTCTAGGCCAGTTCCGGTCTCAGCTTCCTCTACTTCTTCTTCTGCCGGTTCGGTATCCTCACCGTAACCGGCTGGTTCCTCGAGTGCTAACCGGTCTCTTGCCGGTTGGGTCTGCTTATCGTAGAGTCGATCCTTACCGGTCGACTCGGAGTTCATTATCTTCTTCTCCGACTCCCAGTCGGCGAGCGTCTTGTCCTCCATGAAGATAATATCTCGACTCCGGAATACCTTCTTGTCGACCGGGTCCCACACTCAGTAGCTGAACTCATCGTCGCCGTAACCGAGGAATATGCATGGCCGGGTCTTTGGATCTAACTTTCCTCTCCGGTCCTTAGTTACATGCACGTACGCGAGACACCTGAACACCTTCAGGTGCCGGTAGGATACTTCCTTACCGGTCCACACTCTCTGTGGCGTGTCTCCGTCCAAGGGTACTGAGGGTGATCTATTTATCACATATGTCGCCGTCGACAGTGCCTCAGCCCAAAACTTCTTGGGTAGTTTTGCATGCGCTAGCATACTCCGGACCCTCTCCATTATGGTCCGGTTCATCCTCTTGGCCAGTCCGTTTAGTTCCAGCGTCTTCGGCACGGTAAATTCGAGCCGGATTCCCTTCGAGCGGCAGTACTCCTCGAATTGCCCCCGGTATTCTCCTCCGTTATCTGCTCGAACCGCCTTCAGCTTCCGGTCGGTTTCTCTTTCCACTCTCGTGTGGAGCTCTTTGAAGACGGATAGCACCTGATCCTTCGTCTTCAACGGTGTGGCCCACAGCTTCCGGTTGTGGTCATCTATGAAAGTCACGAAGTACTGCGCTCCGGCATGTGACTTCGTGTCTACCTGACACACATCCGTATGCACCAACTCCAGTGGTGCATTACGTCTCATCGGTGGCCTTGGTCGGAAGGAGGTCCGGTTTTGCTTACCGGCTAGACAATCAGTGCACTTCTCCAAGTGCACGTTCTTCACTGGAATGAGGTTGTCGTCTGCAAGCCTCTTCATCCCCTTCTCGCTCATATGACACAGCCTCTTGTGCCACAGCTCACCGGTAGTGTCGGATGCCACGTTCACTTCTTCCGGACATAACCGAGCATTCATCAGGTACAGTGTGTTGACCTTCCAGGCCAGAGCCACAATCAGGCTCCCTTTGCTGAACTTCATGACACCGTTCTGGATGCTACCAGTGTAGCCTTCATCATCTAACCGACCGGCTGATATCAGGTTCAGACGAACCTCCGGAACGTGTCGAACATCTTTCAGCAACAACTTGCATCCGGTTGGTGTTGACAGCCACACGTCTCCTATGCCGATAATTCGGCATGTACCTTCATTCCCCATCCGGACACAGCCGTGATCACCGACTGAGTAGGATGAGAAGCATTTTCGGTCCGGGGTAAGGTGGAACGATGCTCCGGAGTCTACCACCCAGGTCATCTTGTCGCCGGCAAGGTTTATCTCACTCTCCTCGGTGATGAGCATCAACTCTTCTTCACTTGCCGCGATTGTCGTCGTTCCCTTCCGGTTCGTTCCCCTCCGGTCTTTACCGTTCCGGTCCGGGGTCCGCTTTGAATCGGTACCGTCGGTCTCCTTATCCTTTCGGAAATGCCGACAGTTCTTTTGGAAGTGTCTTGGCTTGCCGCAATAGAAGCAAGTGGGCTTCCCCCTTGACTTTGACCGTGTCCCCGACTTTTCCCGGTTTTGGGGACTACGGTTTTTTTGTCTTCCGCGTTCTGATTCGGTAAGGAGCGTTGTGGAGTCGGAGCTCGTATCTTTATCCTTCCGACGCGCCTCCTCATCTAGCAAGCTCGACTTTACTCTTGCTAGGGATAACCGCTTTCCTTCCGGTCTGTCATTGCCCAAAGTGACAACCAATGTCTCCCAGCTATCCGGGAGGGAACCGAGCAGGAGTAACGCTAGTACCTCATCGGTGAGAGGTACTTCCAATGAAGTTGCCTGGTGGATCAGCCCCTGGAAGGCATTCATGTGCTTAGCCATGCTGGAGCCATCTTGGTACCGGAGTCTTACTAGCTTCCGGAATACCGAAACCTGATTAACAGCATTTTTGTTTTGAAACATAATGACGATCTTCTCCCAGAGCTCATGAGCCTTGCTCTCTTCATTGAAGTTGTTGTATAGGCTCATGTCGATGAATGAAAAGAATAGCGTGCGAAAGCAGGTATGAAGACAGAATAGAGGAAGGAAACTCAAGTTCAATGGAGAGCTTCGGCTTACACGGTATACGCGGGAGAGACAGAGAGAGAAACACAGAAACAACTCTATTCAACAATAATACTCAGTCTGTACATAAGACGTGCTCAGTGAACACTTTTATACAAGTCCTGGAAGGACTGACCGAAGTACTGACAGTACTTCAATGCTCATTAAGAGCTCCTACACTAATTCCCAAATATATTCCTCACGGAATATCTTTCCTAACGACCTCCCGGTTTACACACTCGGCCTAACCGATCGGTCCCAGCCGATCCGGTCCTCGGTTTCTTTAGCCGATCTGGCCGATGTTGAGCTTGTCTCTCAACAATGAAGCATCGTATGTACATCGTTGTCTTCATGTGCATCACCTCCCATATCGTGGCGTCGATTTTGTCCAGTCTCTTGTCCCCGAACTGAACTGGCAACCAAAGATCTTTAACCACGAGCATGTCCCTCATCTTCGACTTCCATACCGAATAGTTGGAGCCGGTGAGCTTGAACATGCCGCCAAACGAATCGTCCATTTTCTGTATCGTTTCGCTCTGATACCACTTGACGGGAACTACAACGCTCCTTATACGCACCGCTCGGCCACAACCGAGCTTAGAATCATACACAGAGAATGGGAATAAATCGCACGACACAAACAAGAGAAGAGTACACAGGATGTTTACGTGGAAAACCCAAACTAGGGAAAAAACCACGGCAGCCCACAGGCTGCAAACTATCACTATGCTAGAATGTACAATAGTGAGTTCACGGAAGCAACGACCTCGTGCTCACGATCTTCGCCACAGGCGGCGGTTACAACAGAGGCAACGACCTCGTTCTCTCACTCTCTCTCTCTCTGTACACAGTTACGCGCTCTAATCTCGCGCAAACAAGAATAACAACAGCAGTTACTATAAGTTTGCCCTAAGTCATATTTATACCAATATGACTTTTCGGCTATTTACAAATATAGCCACGATGGGCTCTCAGAAACATATTATCGAATATGTCTCTTCATCCGGTGAGCACTCCTTACCGAATCTGCACCATCCGGCTCTCCATAGCCGGGTACTCCTCATCCGGTTCTCACCGGGCCTGCACCATCCGGCTCTCCGTAGCCGAGTACTCCTCATCCGGTTCTCACCGGGTCTGCACCATCCGGTCCTCCGTAGCCGGGTACTCCTAGTCCGATTTCGGCCTCGGCCTTTGTTCTTCGGCATTGTTCTTCTCCCTTCCCATCCGGAGGAACCTGTCTCCCAACATATAAGTGGGCTCTCTAGTTATTGATGAACCATTCTAGTGCAACATTAGTCTTCTGTGTATTCTTATAATGTTGTTCTTGTTAATATAATTTGTTGAGATATCAAGCTCAACTAAGTTTAGCCATTTAGTTAACCACGTAACTTAGTAGTTACCTAGATAGAATCTAGTTAGTGTGTTGACCTTAAAGCCTTAAATAGGATTCTATACTTGAGTGGGATACATTCTAGATCCTCCACTCACATGTTCATTTAATATAGGACTTACATCTTTGTACCTATATTCTCCTCACACATATGCACTCTTGCACATGAGATCTATACATACCTCATTGTGGGTATTTTTGTAACTTGATGGTTATTAATATAGAGAAAGGTCTTTGGCTACACTCTTGTTAATCATCCCCCATTTATCTTATTGTTCATAAGTGTAACTTCCTCTCTCTCTTTCCCTCTCACATACACACACACACATCACATAAGCTTCTAATGCTTAATCACATACGTGATTAACTATTCACATAATTATATTCTTCTCTTCTTTCCTTATCGTCTTCTTCCATTCTATGTTGTTTGCAGTTATGGCCCTAAGACTTTGAACTAGAATTCCCTCTTTTTCTTTGAGGAGTTTATTTCGAGCGTTATCACCACAATTGAGTTGTTCAACAAGCAAGAGTACATGTCCGTTCTCTTTTAAATTTGGAAGATCAACCTAATTTGGAAGTTTGATGGTATTCGACCTCAATTTTGAGGATTTGTAAACCAAGTGCACCTTCTCCTCTAGGTGCATCTTAACCAATATCCAACATATGTTGCTTGAGTTTGGTTGGTATGAACATTATTAATGATTGCATACCTGTTATTGAGTGTAATATTTGGTATCATTAAAAACATTTTGCAAATAGTGGGTTATCACATCATACTACTCTACTGTAATAGCTTCGTAAATGATTTCAAATCTTCATGGAAACTAAGAAGTAAATTGTTCACATCAATGCATAGCCAACATTGGAAGTTGGATGCAAGGAGGTGAAAATTTGTTGCTAAGCCAAGCTAAGATGATATCCTTGTCATCCTTACACTACTTGTAACCCCGAAAACTTACTTAGAATTCTTTGATGAAACCATCCAAATATTTGAAAAAAGGAGAATTATTTTCTAATAATGGAGCAAACCATGCAAATGTGCATTCATAGTAGCAACCCCACCTTCAAGCCCTACTCACGCACATAACAAAGTTATGAAAGGTTCCCCCAATCCAATGGAGATTGATGAAACATGTCATCGAGGGCCAAGCTAAAAAAGCAAAGGTGTGGAGCAAGCCATATATGTCTATATTGTAGTGACCTAGGACACAACAATAAATTGTCCACAACAACCAAGACATCAAGTGAAACAAGTGTTAGTGATAAATTTGATCTTGATTCTCCAATTATATATAGCAATCTTAATAGTCCTACACCATCCAATAGGTTTGGAGTCCTATCAAAATAGGATCCATTTGGTTGGACAACCCAAATTCTATATAGTTAGTGCAAAGCAATTGTTCCATTTCATAAAAGTAAATTAGTAGGTTTTGGTCATGTATTTTTTCATACAATTTTGGCACCCTTCCATGCACCCTTGAAGATTTTGGACAAATTGTGTATTTTCATACAATTTTGTTATTGTCATTAACTCATGATTGCGAGCAACAATATTGGTGTGATTGAAAATGTAGTTGGATTGATAAGTGAAGATGAACAAGAGGGACGGTGGACCCCAACAAGATGACTTTAGCACCATCCATGGATAGAAGTCTACAAACACAATGACTCTAGCACCCCAACACTGTGACTCTTCTTCCTTATTCTTGTGCGAGTTTTTTCCCTTCTTCCTTATTGTGAGGGAGATTTGTTTCCTTCTTCTACTTATTGTGTAGGAGCTTTGCTTCTTCCTTATCATGAGGGAGCTTCCCCGCCCTTAGTGGTGTATGAGGATTTTCTACTTTGTCTTGGTTGTTGGATGAAAGAGGTTCATGGCTTAGTTGATATTCATGAAGATGAAAAACGAGTGTGTGTGGAAGACCTACAACACAAAATGGGATGTAGTCTTTGTAGTCATTGAGTTCTAACATACACTTGACTAGCTATTAGTTTATCCTTCTTGTGCACTTTGACTTGATCAATAGCTACATATTAGTCATTTCTATCGTCTAGATGATAGAGGTGTGAGGATACTCATTAGTAAGAAATTAAAGAATAGGTGTTGGTAAATATATATGAATGAGCCACTAAAAGATGAGTAAATAAATTATTAGAAACATATAATGGATTATGGATCATCAAAAATGTTTATTCATGAATCTTTGAAGTGTCTAAGGAAGAATCATCGACTAATCATTTTTAGGTAATTTTTCTTGGTAGACACTAGGGATCGGCAACGGCTCGGCTCAAGCCTAAACCGTTTGGCTTAGCGGCTTAGCGGCTCGGCTCGGCTCGGTTTAGGCTTGAACTTGCCTTAATGGTTTGAGCTCGGCTCGGCTCGGCTTGAGCCTCGCCAAACCGGCTCAAGCCGGCTAAGCCGGCTAAACCGTTTAAGCCGTTTATAAACTTTAGAGAGGGGGAGAGAGACAACAGACAAGGGGAAAGAGAGAGAGAGAGTAAGGGAGGGAGAACTACATAGACGAGGAGAGAGAGACAGAGGGAGGGAGACAACATATAAGGAGAGAGAGAGAGAGAGAGAGGGAGGGAGACAACATATAAGGAGAGAGAGAGAGAGAGAGACTACACAAACGAGGAGAGAGAGAGAGAGAGAGACTACACAGAGGGGAGAGAGAGAGAGAGAGGAACTACATAGAGGGGAGAGAGAGAGAGAGAGGAACTACATAGAGGGGAGAGACAGAGAGACTACACAGAGGGGAGAGAGAGAGAGAGAGACGAACTACATAGAGGGGAGAGAGAGAGAGACTACATAGAGGGGAGAGAGAGAGAGAGATGAACTACATAGAGGGGAGAGAGAGAGAGAGATGAACTACATAGAGGGGAGAGAGAGAGAGAGGGAGGGAGAGTCGAGACCATAGACGTGAGAGAGAGAGAGAGAGAGAGAGAGAGGATTTACATAGAGGGGAGAGAGAGGGAGAGGGAGGGAGAGTCGAGACCATAGACGTGAGAGAGAGAGAGAGAGAGAGAGACTACACAGACGAGGAGAGAGAGAGAGAGAGAGACTACACAGAGGGGAGAGAGAGAGAGAGAGGAACTACATAGAGGGGAGAGAGAGAGAGACTACATAGAGGGGAGAGAGAGAGAGAGAGGAACTACATAGAGGGGAGAGACAGAGAGACTACACAGAGGGGAGAGAGAGAGAGAGAGGAACTACATAGAGGGGAGAGAGAGAGAGACTACATAGAGGGGAGAGAGAGAGAGAGAGGAACTACATAGAGGGGAGAGACAGAGAGACTACACAGAGGGGAGAGAGAGAGAGAGAGAGAGAGAGACTACACAGAGGGGAGAGAGAGAGAGAGAGACGAACTACATAGAGGGGAGAGAGAGAGAGACTACATAGAGGGGAGAGAGAGAGAGAGATGAACTACATAGAGGGGAGAGAGAGAGAGAGGGAGGGAGAGTCGAGACCATAGACGTGAGAGAGAGAGAGAGAGAGAGAGAGGATTTACATAGAGGGGAGAGAGAGGGAGAGGGAGAGAGAGTCGAGACCACAGACGTGAGAGAGAGTGGGAGGGATCATCTGAGAGACAGAGAGGGAGGTAGGGAGAGAGAGAGAGACGGAGGTTTCTAAACCGGTTTCCAAGCCGGTTTGGAAACCGGTTTACAAGCCGGTTACCAAGCCGGTTCACAAACCGGTTTAGCATAAACCGGTTTAGCCTAAGCCGGTTTGTGAACCGGCTCGGCTCGGCTCGGCTCAGGTTTGAGATCCTGTAAACGGTTTAGGCTTAGCCGGTTTGGCTTGGATCAGGCCAAACCGGCTAAGCCTAAACCGAACCGTTGCCGATCCCTAGTAGACACATTGTGAACGTTTTTAAAAATAAACAAGATTTTTTTTTATTTTTTTTCCAAAAGAGAATATACTCCATTAGTTAAAATATACATGAACACGATCCCTTTCTCAGGTAGGCCGTGCCAAGATTATCCTAGCCTACATACGAGATCTCACTTATTTATCTTACACTTTTACATATGACTCAAGCCATCCTTTCAGATACATCACCTACCTTCACTATCCCACTTGCCATGTCTTTCACGCCTCTCGTTCAACTAATGGGAGGGGGAAACAACCATCTGGGTACATCATACTTCCATAGTATATCCATTCCATTTGTTGCGGCCATCGGTGTCGTACACCATCTTTTTCGAAAATTCAGCCTCATTAGGTCTGCAGCATCATTAGTACCATTAATCCGCTCATATAAACAAGATTGTTTGAGTGTCTTAACAATTTGCGCCAAAACTAATAAAATACAAAATATCAAGAATAGCAAATACATTAAGTAAAGATTAACGAAATTTGAGAAAAAGAAACAAGACTAAGGAAATATCAGTAAGAAAAACATTTGCTTCTTCTAATTAAGATGTGTCGTAGCCTAAAGAACTTACAAAAAACTTTATTGAATACTTGAAAGTATCCATCATAGTCCCAAGGAGTGATTTAGTCACTTGGTCAAGACTTAACAAAGCAAAGAAATGAGAAATCAAAGCATTAAACCATCAAAGAGAATCATATTGAAAATGAGCAAGAAACAATACGAGTTCCCGTAACAACATCAATAATATGCAATTATTTTTTGTGGCAGACATCATGCATCATATTTTTTCTAGGTTATTTAAGGTGTCAAACATGGCTTACATCACCTAGACAATATTTATTGGGTATGAAATGTTCGAATGATTCTTTAATAGTTGTTAAACATGTCGTTTTTTCAACGTTTGGCTTGCATAATCAAACATGACATTAGAGTACATTATTGTTGTGAACTTAAAACTACAATACAGTTGTTTTCCCCAGAAATAAACATAATTTTGTTATTTTCCTTCAAAACACTACAATTTCGTTATATTCCTTCAAAAAACCACAACCCCATTACTTTCCCCAAAAAAGTATAATTCCGTTACATCAAAGATCAAGTGCAAATGTTTAGCATAAACTACTATAGTGTCTTGCGTAAGTATAACATTCATTAAACATATATGCATACATGGGGCCAATGCCCCCTTAAAGTTAAGAGGGACACCATAATGCAATGAGGAGTATCAAACCTTGATCTACAGCACCTCATCACATTATAGTGACCTACCTAACATTAAGGGGCCCAAAGTAGTGTCCCTTATTGTAGCACAATCACTATTATTGGGTTCTAATGCAAAGCTTCTTCTCTTCATGTCCCTTAAATGCTATATATTGTTACTCCAAAACTTTGTGATTGTGTTAGGAGGGATACTCAAGACAATGTGAGTTGTGATCTTTGATTCAACAAGCTTTCCCACGTCATATATTGTTACCCCTAACTTTCAAAGACACAAGCGCCAAAATTGTACATACATTGTGTGAAGCCCATTTTCCCATTATAATATCACGCAAAAATATTAAGTGTAACTTTCTCTTTTGAAATCTAAAATAGAGGTTTTTAATGTGAAAATAACAAAGACATTGAGATCTTCAAGTTCAATACACCATGGATACGTTATAAAATATATATGTATTTTATTATCACTTCCAAAACTTACTTTGAAGAATATGAGTTGAGTTAGCCATTAACCAACATAGCAAATAGCCATTTCTAGATATATAAAGCAAAGATGCATTGATGCCCCTTTTATGCAACCTATTCAAGTTTGGACTCCTCCATCTTTGTAGGATTCTCTAAGAAAGTTTGGAGATTGATTCCCTTGCTCTAGATTCATGACTAGTGTATAGTGAATGATTTCAATGTATTTATCTGCACACACATAGAACAATTAGGTTTTTGAGCTACAAGTATGATTTTTAAATTTCAAACCCCAAAACATGGATGGAGTCACAAATTCACATGGTTTAGAAAAACCAAGCTCAACAAATCCAACGTCAAAATTATTTTGTCCTAAAAAAAATTTGATGCTCTTGGTATACCTTTCTCGCATCATTTGCCATAGTTTAGATCTTACAAATTCTACTTCCATGAGTTTCTTATGGTAGCCAAAACTTGAGTTCAAAAATATTCATGATATGCAAATAACACTTCAATGTGGAAATATTAATACCTATACCATGAATATGTCGGCAACATTTTTAAATGATTAAGGGATGGATAGACACGAGAAGAAGAGTCAATTGTTGCACATCATGTTAGGTTATATCAAAATTTATTAATATTTGCTGTTTGGCAAGTATGTTGACAATTTTTTGTTGGCAAGTATGTTGACAATTTCACTTGTGACAAGTGTGTTGACATTTTTTATTGGGCACTAAAAAACTCTTCTTCTTTGTCTATGGATGCCATCATCCCCCTCTAAAATATACATACAATATGCATCCCTTAATATCATTGGAAGTGTGTAAACATAATACTTTTCTTATATTGCTTTAGTTTCCTCTTAGAACGGCTGGAAATACGCAACATCAAATGCAAGGTTTACAAAAATTATTGAAATGACCAGTCTTCCCCCAACTCATAAACAAACGAGTCATCGATGTTCACAGTGACAAATTTATTATGATAGTTGACAATACTTTCTACTAACACATCTTCTCGTCACTAAGCTAATAATTATAAGTTGTATATGAAGTTACACTCATAAAATTCATTAAATAATATCAATAATCCAAAAAGAACTCACAAAAGTCTTTTGTGTGTGTGCACGATGCTTTCATGCTATCAATGATTGAGATCTACAAAGCTTTCTTCGTGACACGTAATATTGCATGCATAATCATAGTGGATATTATCCCCACTAGTAACAAAGTTAATAGTCACCACCCTATAATCTGTATTTGTAGCTAAGTTTACTTGGCACCATGATACTATCTTCAATACTTTTAAATCGACACATATGGTGGAGTGGCCAGATGTGAATTGGCACCATGATATTATCTTCATTAATTTTAAATCTACACATATGGTGGAGTGGCTAGATGTGAATTGCGAGTGATAGTCATTCATTACTACAGTCCATATGGTGGCACCCAATTCAAGAGAGCAAGTGTGACAACTTAATTACAATTAATGTAAGGTGATGAAAGGAACCTTAAAAGTAATCACTAATAGGTGGGGTACACATGAAGAATAATCTACGTCGACTATTTTGGTTGGTAGAAATGTGCAAATGAATGAATGTGATAGATGACTTGGAGCGAATCGTGTGATGCAAGGGGGCAGGAAGTGTAAAGTAGACTTTTGAGATCCATTCGACAATAGGAACTTAGAGCGAGGTTCCGTGGGCAAAGTATATAAGGGGGGGGGGGGGGGCTAAGGAGATGTTAGTTGTTAACATAGAATTCCAAATCCCCTCCCCAACACCCCCTTCCAAATAACAATAACCAAAAGAAGCATCATACAAGCAAGCACAACCATTTTTACTACCAATAGCTATAGCTATATTTTCTAGTTGGGTAGCTTACCAAATGGTTAGCATGGATAGGGCACCTTTCATTCAAGGGGTAATTTGGGTGGCACTCTTGCTAGTGCTCCCGGCAGCCAACGCTGCCCCCATAACGGTTCCGAACCTCTCGCAATGCGGTATCGCGGCCGACAAGGCCCCGCGCGGCGACCCCACCGTCTACTACTTCAATTGTTGCCTGCCCTATGTCCCCCCCCACAAGGTTGTCCAATTCTCTCTAGACGCCTACAAGTCGGCCAAGACGCACGTCCGGCACCCCGCCCATCGCGTGAGCGAGAACTACATCGCGAAATACAACAAGGCATACGAGCTCATGAAGGCCCTCCCGGACACCGACCCCCGGAGCTTCAAGGTTCAAACCCACCTCCATTGTGCTTTTTGCAACGGCGCATATAGGCAAGGCGGCGCGGGGGGCGACACGCCCCTACAGGTCCACTTCTCCTGGTTGTTCCTACCTTGGCACCGCATGTACCTCTACTTTCACGAGCGCATCCTCGCCAGCCTCATCGGCGACCCGTCCTTCTCTCTCGTGTACTGGAATTGGGACGACCAGCGGGACGGCGGCAATGTGTTGCCCCCCATGTTCGCGCGCAACGGCACTGCGCTCTATGACGAGTACCGGAACCCCAACCACAGCGGCCCGGCATTGATCCGCCTCTCGCCTGCCAGCTCCACCCTGAATAACTCCGTCATCGTGTCCGAGAACCTCAATTCCATGTACCAGGCACTCGTGACAGCCCGCACCCCGGAGCTCTTCATGGGAGGCCCCTACCGCCTCGGCACCGACCTCACCAATGCCACCGTCCTGACCGCTCCGTTAGGCGGTAGCATCGAGAACACGGTCCACAATGGCATCCACTACTGGACCGGTAGCCGGACACTTGCCCTCGGAATGGACATGGGCACCTTCACGACCGCGTCCCGTGATCCCGTCTTCTACTCCCACCACAGCAATGTCGACCGGTTGTGGGATCTGTGGAGGTTCGAGCTCCCCGATGGCGAGCGGTTCGATCACAACGAGACCGACTTCCTCGATGCCGAGTTCGCGTTCTTCGACGAGCACGCCAACTTGGTGAAAATCAAGGTCCGCGATGTCTTGGACATTAGCAAGTTGGGATATAAGTACAAGCGCGTGAGCTCGGACAAGTTATGGATCCGCTTCTCCCCGCTACCGGCCTCCAACGGAAGTGCGCTCCCGAAAGCCATCGCAGATGGCGTGCCCTTTGTCGGAGCCTCGCCTCTCAATGGCACCATCGACTTGGGCACTAGACTAGTCGCGAGGGTGCAGCGCCCGTATGCCCTTCGTGTCAATAGACCCGACCATTCGGACGAAGTGTTGACAATCCAAGGCCTGGACGTGATCCGGGATAGCTTCATGCAGCTAGTGGTGTTTGTGAACCTTCCGGCTGCGAATAGCTCGACCCCCACGAATAGTGCTGAGTATGTGGGCACATTCAACGTGGTACCATCGGCTAGCCAACATCGGCGCCTCATGACCAATGTTAAGTTCGAGATCGGCGACAACTTGAAACGTGTGGGTATCAGGAAAGATGACGAGGTCGTCGTGACCATCGTCGTGAAAGGCACCGAGAAAATCACCATCCAAGGTCTCCAAATCACTTATGAAGTATAATTTCACCATTTGGTTTGGTTTGTTTCATCTTTACCCCAAGAAGGAAAAATGTGTATACAAGGTCTACCATGGCAATAAGACCTCGTGTCTCCCTTGAGAGGTCTCCTCTCCAACTTATTCTTTGTTTGTAGTGAGTGGTTTTCATGGCTAACCAACATTAATGTGGAAAGCCACCTTCAATATTGTGGAAAACAACAAAATGTGCAACTTTTGAAGAAATAATGATTTTTAAGTATAATAAATTGGGTCTTTCAAAGTATCGCTTCCTTTGTTATGAGATATTCAACGACATCCATAGTTCTACAAAACTTTATGGCTACAAAACATGTTATGTTTGGTGCCTACTTGTGTTTAAATATCATAGATACATATCAACACATGGTCTTTCGTTGTTGGCTTAGTTTGTTAAGTCTCAAATCAGGTGAAGTTTTGAATAAGCATGGACTTTAATTGATATGCTTGATATATCAAAATTCGGTGGTGTTTGCGTCTATAATGGGCCCAACGCCCTTTGATACCTTGTCCTTTCAAATGCTACAATTTTTTTGCAAGCCACAACATCATGATAGAGAGAGAGAGAGATGGCATGTCCTCAATGTATATCTCTTACGGCAATATTTGATGTGTGGTCTTAAATTTCAATACGGATCTAACTTTCAAGCTTGCTAGTGTAATTGGCAAGGCAATTTTGTGAGGTGTCCATCTATTTACATTCTTAAATTGCTTTGGATGTCCAAAATTTATGCATTCATATATTAAACTATGCAAAATGAGCTGCAATACAATAACCTAATATCTAGAACCTAGAGATGAGTGAAATAAAAATATGCATGCTCATATTAAGACGTAAACACGACAATTAAATTGTTCTCGTGCCATCTGACCAAAACATGCAAATTATTATTGTCTACAATTATTAGTTGTAGTAACGTGTGTTATGTAGTAACTTCTAATATTTGTGTTTCCGGTTTAAACTTACAACTTATGATTATATTATCAATAATTTTACATGCATTGTTGTTTATGATAGCTATTTCAGTCACTTGCCCATATATTGATTTCATTTTTCTTTTTACACGTCGGTTGATTTTTGCCCTTTTTGCCTTTCATTGTCATTGATCACTTCTGAAGGCCTTAAACAAGTTTATAGCCATCAAAACAAACCCTTGATCATCCATCCACCTGATTGTAACCATTTCTATCCTATACCTACATCTCTAGCGTTAGCATGAGGTTGCTTGTGCATCAATATAAAATGTAGCATGCATTCATTTCTTTTTCTCCCTTATTCAAATGATCATAATTCATTTTAAATCCAATGTTAGAAATCCATTCATGTGTTTCTTTTCATTGAATCGGAGTTTCCCAAGAGAACACCTCTTCCCTTTTCCCATGATTAGATGCAATTGTTTTTAAATGGTTTCTTTGTATGAATATAATGCAGTCACTTGTGTCGTTTTCGAAATTGTCTTTATGAATGGCACATGATCTATGACAAAATTTTCATTAGTTTATTGCCATGTCAATTTGTTGACAAGCAAACTTGCACTTGACCATTCTTACATGTTGGGCATTTGTAGTAGCTTTATTAAATGAACTATGTCCCTCTCACTCGTTTTCAAGCTTCCTTATATTTCAACAATTCATTATAGTAAAAACCAAATCTGTGAGTAACGTACAACATGTTGCTTGGTAGCACACTTAAAAGCTTTTATGCAATGTGTATACATCGCCTCTAGATAAATTTGTGGACCTTGGTGAATTAACTTTCAAGTTCATTAACATCTCTTTTGTTGTATTTTTATACATCGGTGATACCCTCTAACAAACAATGGTAATCAATACGGTTTGTTCCCTTGCTATAGAAACCTACCACAATGTCATTCATTTCAATTTGAATCACACACCAATGTATGCGTGAGATGCAAAATTGTGTGTCCATTGTATCGTATAACATATATATGCATAATTTGGAAGTAATTTCCTTTGTTGAAGCCATGACATATACCATATTATACATTATGCTCTATTAGAACCATGTTATCATAAAATTGAGCTCTAGTATTTTCAATGTTTCCTTCACAACAAGATGGCATTATCACCACTCTCGAGTCTATTTTCAACAATCCTTAGATTTTGTTATACGTAAATGTTTTTAATTTTATGTTTAATGCATTTGTGATATTAAACTCTTATTTTCTTGTTTTAATTTTTTTTTGTTTTTGTTTCTTGTGTGGGATTGAAATTATCAATGTTTTCTTTGTGGTTGATAGCAGCATAGCTTAAGCCATTGACACCCAAAAAACCAAAAACTTGGCCTTTTAACAATGCATTATTTTATTTCTAGTTAATTTTTGTTGTCAAAGTCACCGTTGTTCTTCATTGTTATTAGAATCATCATATGTTTAATATTAACTTGTTCATGTCTTTTTCATCTCTTTTACACATGTTGAAATAATCTTATCACAACAAATTAAGCCATTAATGCCTCATCAATCTAGGAGTAATGCTCATGTATCGAAATGTATTCAAAACATATTTCAAAAAGCTTATTCAAAAGTAAACTAGGTTCCAAAATTGTTTCATTACTTATCCACATTTAACCATCTTGCAAGTCATCACCCCGCTAGATGCTTTCATCTTTGTGAAAAGCAAATGGTCAGAACTTCAAATGCTTTCATCTAGTATGGATGTTGATACACTCATATGCAGACAAAGTAGAAACCCCATTGTACCAATGTTTTGATACGTTGAACTAAATCACATTTGGATAGATTTTGTTATATAGAATTGATGTTTTTTAAAAAAACACTAGTAATTTGAGGAAAGATACAAACATCAAGAGTTAGCATATGCACTATAGAAAGGCAAACTTTGTCCTAGAGTCAAACACGAAGATTTGTATACCATTGACCTTTTTGCATTAGCTTTTATTAGACCTTTTACAATTTCAAAAGATCGTGGACCTTTAATGTTTTGGACAGAAAAAAAAGTATTTAAAGTTGCCTTATGTTTCATATGATGTACACTTATTATATAGCTAGCACTAGTTGGTTGTATAGATATTGTGACATTATGATTTGATTTTCTAAACCTAATTGGTATTGTACCACTAGGGTTTCATTTTTCAATGTTTTTACCCTTCCTTTTCCTTTTCCCTAAACTTGTGGAATACTTGAAAGAGAAACAAATTTTCAATCAAGTGTCACGAAGAATCTAATAGAGTTATATTTATTCAACAAGGAGTTGTGCATGTATTTCTCATTTCTTGTTGTTCATTGTAGATTATTTTCACTTTATATAGCTATGTTTCTTAATATTGTTCTCTTACGTTTCGTTTTTTCTTTTCACAAACTTTTTCTTCTCCCCTCATTTCACAATTAGAATGGGGAGCAAAGCTAATCGTTGGTATTTCCTTATTTTATGGAGGCTCAAAACAGACAAACCATACTAAAGTCATTGTTTCCCAAGGGCAATGACATGTAAGATTATATGAAAGAACTATAACTTGCATGCAACACCAATACAACACAACGATATGCACAGGTACCCTAGGGACCAAAGTATGTAGTTGCACATAATTCCGAAACAAGTTATTGCCACATGGCATGATAAGTAAATGGAACTAATATAAATATAATTAATGATTCCAATGGTGTGGATATTGATTGCTACTAAACTTGATGGGATAATAATAACATTGATGAGAATTGGTTACATTATGCATGTTTGTGATTTTGAACTTTATGAATAGATGTGCATTAGATTACATGTGAAACTTAAAAGGGTTGTGATATGAACGATATCAAATGAAAACATATAATACATTATTCATAACACAACTTCAAACCATTGCCTTCATACTTCATACTAGAGACTTTAGATTTCTTGATATTAGATTCACCAAGCTACCAAATGTTACGGGCATGACCATATAATATCCCGTGGTAAAATTGTACCGTAGTATTCTATACACGTGGATAAAGTGTGAGGGTTAAACGAGAGTGTGAAGAAGGGAATGATTACTTTTAATCCTTGGGATTGAGACAACCCATTCAGGCCAAGTGGGAACTTGCATGGGAGCCTTAGGTCTGGCTATAAATATGAGGCCTAGCTACCTCATTGGACATTATCAACTACGTGGAGACTTTGTCCTCATGGTGATCAACCCATGGTGGTGGTATGGGACGCCAATCGAGGCTCAAGTCCGTCTCGATCCCTTCGCTTGGGGGTGGTCGGGTGGATCAACACCCTTGTTTCTGTCTCTCTCTCCTTTCTTTTCTGTTTATCTTTTATATCCTTACCATATGCTTACATTTGGATCTAGCTCTAACAATTGGTATCAGAGCCTTGATTCGTAATGTTTCTTTTGTTGATTGTTTTTTTTTGTTGGATGGTGATCGATCAATGTGCGGTCGAGCTTGATCCAGAAACATAACAACAAAAGAACATTGGTATTCCTTCCTTCCTTTCTTTTATATATTATTTCTTCTCCCATTCTAATCATGTTTATGTCATTATGTATTAATTTCAATCATTAAAATATGTTGTAGTCGTAATCAATTGGTTACAGTATAAAACGTACATATGTATGCGTATGAGGTCAATACCTCAATTGCCATGTATTTGAATTCTTTTTCAATGCCATGATGCACCCTCAACAGAGCACCCTGGAATACATTGCACACTTGTTCTCCTCCGCTCAATTCTACTGGCCTAAGATGCGTCTTGACATACATAGCTATGTGACTAAATGTCACGAATGTCAGGTTAACAAAGCTGAGCAACTTAAAGCCGTTGGACTTTTACATCCCTTGGGACTTCCCAACAATAAGTGGGAAAGTATATCCAGGGATTTTATTGTTAGCCTTCCTCGCACCCAAAAGGCCATGATGCCATTTGGGTTGTGGTTGATAGACTAACTAAAATGGCCAGATTTATTGCTACTAAAACCATGATAACAGCTCCTAAATTGGCTTACCAATTCGTTGATGAGTTATTTCGTTTTTACGGGTTAACGATTGATATCATAAGTGATTGAGATCCCAAGTTACTAGCGACTTTTGGATGCAAGTCTTTAAGAAGTTAGAAACTACATTGAGCATGAGCTCCACAGATCATCCTCAATTTGATGGACAAACAGAACGAGTAAATCAAATTATTGAGGACATGCTTCGAGCATACATTGGTACAAAGCCAACAAAATGGGAACGTTGTCTCCCAATTTTGGATTTTGCTTACAACAACTCAGATATAGTCCTTTTATGTTGATGTATGGCTTTCAACCACAAGCCTCGATTGATATTAATATACATCATGATGAGTTGCGAAGTACGCAAAAATTTCTTCGGGATATGCAAGATATGTTGCATATTGCACGAGATAATATTAAAAACTGCTCGAGATAGTGCATGTTTTTATGTCGATCATAATAGGCAACCTCGTGTATTCAACCCTAGATAGAAGGTATTTTTACGCGTACCTCACAATTTTAAGACATTGTCTATGGGTAAGTGCGTTAAGTTAGCCCCATGATTTTGTGGACCTTTTATTGTCCTCTGTTGAGAATCAAGCTCAACTTGGTCTAGTGTGTGAACTCACCTTGAGAGTGAAGAGACACTCCAACGGTCAAGAGTCACCATTATGTCACCACTTTGTATTCTAGCATTTAGTATGAGTCATAGAATCATATTCTATGACACATAACTTATGATCTTTCACATTCCCCATGCTCCATGAGGCTTGTAGTTAATGAAGAGAGAGGGTGACTACATAAAGCACCCTCCTCCCACCTTGTATCGTTGGGTCTTTCTTCTTTGTCAATATACTTTTACATTGCATATTCCTTGTCTCTCTCTCATACACACACATAACTCATATCTCTTCCGCTTCACAAGAATCCATCTCTTGATTCTTTACATGGTATCAGAGCGATTTGGTAGCTCGATCTAGCCCATTCGCCTCATCGTGATCGTGTGTTGTGCTCCACGTCGACGACCAAGAACCGGCTCATCGCTATTGTAGCTTCGCTACATAGCTCGCATTCAAAGAGAGAAGAAGAAGAAGAAGAATCGACATAATGAATACTCAAATGGGGAGCGCTCTCCCTACCGAGAAGTTGGATCGAAACAACTTCGCATCTTGGAAGTACAAGATGCACCAATACCTTGTCGGACAAGGCTATTGGAGCTACATCAAAGGAGCGCATGAAGACCGACCAGCCAAAGCGGCTCCCTGATACGCGACATGGGAGCAAGACGCAAGCCGCGTGATGTATTGTTTGGCGACATGTGTTCACAACCACATGCTCAGTTACATTCGACAATCCAAGACGCCGAAGGAAGCGTGGGAAAATCTACGAAAGATTTTCGTCGCCAACACGACCGCGAGGAAGCTTCAACTCCGCCAAGAGTTGAACAACATTCAACAAAGGGACATGTCCATCACGACATACACCTTGAAGATCAAGGAGCTTTGCGACTCGCTTAGCTCAATAAGCGTAAGTATAGATGATGATGAAATGGTGCAAATATGCCTCGGCGGCCTCGCACCACGGTTCAGTGCGATGCGAACCACCGTTCTAGCACGAGAGAAATCTCCCTCCTTCTTCGAGCTCCAATCAATGCTATTGGTCGAAGAAAACCACGTGCGTACAAGGAGCAATGAGTCGGAAGGCCACATGCTCTACACGCACTCTAGTGGAGGAAGAGGACGCAGACGAGCGAGAGGCTGATTCGGCCAAGGACAAGGCGGACGAGGTCCGACCTACGACAACAACTCCCAATTTCGGCCGCAAAACGGAGGCCAACGAGGAACCTCCGCAAGAAGGGGGAGCTTCCACTCCGGCCCGAGCTGTCAAAACGCAACCGAATGCGGATATTGCGGAAAGCTCGGCCACCACGAAGAAGAGTGCCGAAAGAAGATGCGTGAATCGGCTTCCACAAGCCGACAACTCACGAATTACGCACACAACTCCGACTACGAAGATCGTGGCGGAATGTATGCACACAACTCCGACCGTGGCGAAATGTACGGGCACAACTCCGACTACGAAGATCGTGGCGGAATGTATGCGCACAACTCCGACCGTGGCGGAATGTTCATGATGAAACATAGAGCAAACTCTATGTCGGCCGCTACCTCAACTAGTGCCTCCGGTCCGGAAGACATATGGTTCGTTGATTCCGGTGCCTCGAAGCATATGACATCGCATCAAGAATGGTTCCGAGAACTTCGAGAGCCGGACCGACCCAGCTATGTCGAAACCGGAGACAACACTACGCACCCGATTCGGCACATCGGCAATGTCCCATTCGGAAAAGAAGGTAAGCAAAACTACATAAAAAATGTCTTGCATGTACCAACCATTACGAAGAATTTGGTCTCCGTCGGCCAAATTGTAGAGCAAGGGATGCAAGTTCGATTTAATCAAGGCGGTTGCTTCATCGAAAAAGAGGGCCGACTCATCGCACGCGGACGAAGAGAGGGCCGGATGTTCATTCTTGATTCACATGAGATGAAATCTGCCATGTTCTCGAAAAACACGAAAGCCGACTCCAACATAGAGCTATGGCACAAGCGAATCGGCCACATCAATCTCAACAAACTCAAAGAAATGAAATCGAAAGCAGTCGTCATCGAACTCCCGACATTCAAAGAGAAGGAGATTGAAGGTGTATGCGAAGCGTTCCAATTTGGCAAGCAATGCCGACACCCATTTCCGAAGGAGCGGAATGTGAGCAAAGGCGTACTCGACGTAATTCATTCTGATGTATGGGGTCCGGCTCAAACGACGACATTCGGCGGATGCCGATATTACGTGCTCTTCATCGACGACTTTCCTAGGCATACTTGGATCTACCCGATGTGGCAAAAGAGTGAAGTGTTCGGACACTTCCAAAATTTCAAGAATGAAGTCGAGAAAGCCACGGGTCGACATGTATGATGCCTTCAATCGGATGGGGGCAAGGAGTACTTCTCGGACGATTTCACGATGTATCTTCGAAAGGAAGGAATTCAGCGAGAATTCACTTGCCGACACACTCCGCAACAAAACGGAGTAGCCAAGCGCAAAAATCGGCACATCCTCGAAGTAGCGCGGGCCATGATGAACGAGAAGCATATGCCCAAGTCATATTGGGCCGAAGCTGCAAATACAACCGTCTACCTAATGAACCGGTGCACAATATCCGGCGTGCACGAGGTCACTCCGCACGAAAAATACTTCGGAAAGAAGCCGGACTTATTGCACATCCCGATATTTGGCGCGATAACGTACGTACACATCCCCGACGAGAAGCATCAAAAGCTTGACCGGAAGTCGGAGAAATGTATCCTCGTAGGATACTCACTCGAACAAAAGGGGTACAAGTGCTACAACCCCTCAACTCGAAAATCTCGAGTAAGTCGAGACGTCGTTTTTGACGAGTCCGCATCCTGGTACGCACCAGAGACAACTTCGCCTCCGACTCCGCTCGACCCAGAATCTGCCGAACAAGAGATTGAGGATGAAGATCGCCCTATGCGCATGATCAAAGAAAGTCCGATCATGACCCGACTGAGTGGACCACAAGAGCCTTTGAGCGATCAAAGCACATCACGGCCTAGCCCGAAGATGGACAAAGGCAAGGCGAAAATGGCGGAATATGAAGACGATCGCTTCGACGACGATGAATCGACTCACTCACTCGACAGTGACTTCGGCGGTTTCGAGGTACCAATCGGAGCCAAGAAAGCCCTCATCTTGGCAAATGAAAAGCTCCGCCGATCCACTCGTGAAAAGAACCCTGTAAGCTGATTCGGTTACAACGATTATATGGCGTACCATTACGCCTTTATGATGAAGGTAGCGACAGTACGGGAGCCGGAAACCTTTTCGGAAACCGCGAAGGACCCGCGATGGATCGAAGCAATGAACGAGGAGATGCAGGCACTACGGAAGAATGAGACGTGGGATCTCGTTCCCACCTCATCAAACAAAAAGGCAATTGGATGCAGATGGATCTACAAGGTGAAGTATAACGTTGATGGCTCCGTAAACCGCTACAAAGCTCGACTCATAGCGAAAGGATATGCTCAGACACATGGCGTCGACTACGAAGAGACCTTTGCCCCGGTGGCAAAGATGACGACGGTGCGGACCGTAATTGCGATTGCCGCGGCGAAAGGGTAGCACCTCCATCAAATGGACATCAAGAACGCCTTTCTACAAGGAAAATTAGAAGAGGAGGTGTACATGATCCAACCACCCAGCTTCAACTCGAGCACTCATCCAAAAGCCGTATGCCGACTCAAGAAGCCACTCTATGGCCTCAAGCAAGCGCCACGTGCTTGGCATTCGAAGATAACGCAATATCTTCATCAAATCAGCTTCCGTATGTCAAAATCAGACAACTCCCTCTACATACGAAGCGATTCCGCAAGTTCGATCGTCATCATCTTATATGTGGATGACCTAGTCATTGGAAGTGAGCATCTCGCCGAAATCACTAAGGTCAAATCTCTCCTTTCCGACAAGTTCGAGATGACGGACATGAAGGAGCTCCACTACTTCCTTGGCATCGAGGTAATTCGGACTCTGGCCGGAATCATGATCTCTCAACGGCACTACATCCTCAACTTGTTATACAACTTCGGAATGGCTGAGTTCAAATCCGTGGCAACCCCGCTCGATCGTAATCTCAAACTAGATGCGAACTCCGACACCAAAGCGTGTGAGCGGACTCAGTATCGGCAACTCATCGGGAGTCTCATCTACCTCACGATCACACGACCCGATCTCAGTTATCCGGTCGGTCTCCTTAGCCAATTCATGCAAACATCGCGTGATACTCACTTGGATTGCGCTAAGCGAGTTCTACGCTACGTGAGTGGCACAATGGATTGCGGCATCCTCTACAAGACCGCGATGCCAATACGACTCGAGGGGTACACAGACGCCGATTGGGCCAGCTACAAAGCCCATAGAAGATCAACCTCCGGATTTGTTTTCTCCCTCGGCAGCGGAGCAATATCCTGGAGTAGCAAGAAGCAGCCTACCGTCGCTCTTTCGAGTACGGAGGCGGAATATAGGGGCGCAGCCGTAGCTGCATGTGAAGCCGTATGGCTTAAGAGGATTTTGAAGGATTTGGGTGTTCCCATCAAGGATCCGACTCCCCTTTACTGCGACAACATGAGCAGTATTTATCTGGCTCGGAACCCGGTGTTCCACGCGCGGACAAAGCACATCGAAATGCATTATCACTTCATCCGAGAGCACATTCTAGCTGGCGATGTCGACCTACAACACATTAGCACCAATCTTCAAACGGTTGACATCTTCACTAAAGCCTTACGATCTCGGATTGACGATCCCTAACCTGCCAAGCTTGAGGGGGAGTACTGAAGACACTATGCAATAACGCGTAGATTCCGCAACCGCGCACTACGCAATAACGCGTGGATTCCGCAACCACGCAACAAAGCCGCGAAGAAAGACGCAAGCCGAAGCACAGACTTCCCAACTACGCACGCAAGTCGAAGCGCTGACTTCGTAACTACGCACAACGCAAGCTGGAGCACGGATTCCGCAACTCCGCATACATGCGAGTCGACACGAGTTGACGCGGACTCCAGAACACGAGTTGAAGCAGATTTCAGATACAGTCTGAAACCGACCCGACTTGAGCTTGAGGGGGCGTGTTGAGAATCAAGCTCAACTTGGTCTAGTGTGTGAACTCACCTTGAGAGTGAAGAGACACTCCAACGGTCAAGAGTCACCATTATGTCACCACTTTGTATTCTAGCATTTAGTATGAGTCATAGAATCATATTCTATGACACATAACTTATGAGCTTTCACATTCCCCATGCTCCATGAGACTTGTAGTTAATGAAAAGAGAGGGTGACTACATAAAGCACCCTCCTCCCACCTTGTATCGTTGTGTCTTTCTTCTTTGTCAATATACTTTTACATTGCGTATTCCTTGTCTCTCTCTCACTCTCTCTCTCTCTCTCTCTCATACACACACATAACTCATATCTCTTCCGCTTCACAACAATCCATCTCTTGATTCTTTACATCCTCAAACACATTAGTTCATCATCTTATTGTCTCATTCTTCCTGATGGCGTTGAAATCCATCCAGTTTTTCATGTAAGTCATTTAAAAGAACTTCTAGGTTCTGGCGACAATACAATCACAACTGGAACTCTGGTTATTTTTAAAGAATTATCTTCTAAACTACATGTACCAGAGAGAATTCTCGATGTTAAAACGAAAAATTTGTGTTCTAAAATAATCCGAGAATTTAAAATTAAATGGATAGATACGAGAAAATACTCTTAAAACTAACTTCCCTAACTTTTCATTACAAGAGTGCAATGTTTTAAAGAGGGGAGTATGTTACAGGCATGACCATATAATATCCCATGGTAAAATTGTAGGTCCATAGTATTCTATATACGCGGATAAAGTGTGAGGGTTAAACGAGAGTGTAAAGAAGGGAAGGATTACTTTTAATTACTTTTAATTCTTCATTCATCTAATTATAAATTATGAATATGGGCACATTGGATTGTTGATTATTTGGTTCCAACAGACAACTCAATGTTAACATCCTTGTTTTGTTGTACCAATGTTGTTCAAAAACATGTATTTCATTAAGAAGATACGTTTTACAACACTATGAAGTGTTTAATATGTATTCTACATATTTAACAAGTATTTTACGTTTCTTAAAAATATATATACCAATCGTAATAATAATTTGGCCGAAAAATGTCTTTCAAATTATTCCTTCATTGAGAAATGTTTTTGGCATTATTTCTTCATTACATGCCATGAAGCATTTTTCGTCATATACTTAAATGAATTAGATAGACCGAATAGATATCTCTTCCTAATCTTCTAACACAGACCAAACGATAGAAAATAATGGGTGTCGCCCATTATCGCCATGTTAGGTCTTGTCCCTATATCCTTGCCTTCTCTGGTTTTTTAGAATCTTTTGCCAGTTGTCTTTGCTTGCATGCCACCCCCCTTCATATCTCAACCAAAGTGTAAAGAGACTTGCAAATGACAATGTTCTTAAAGTAATGTACATACTCTAGAGACAACACTCGTTGAAATTTGAGATCATTCCAAGACAAACACAATGATAAATGCATGCATCTTCATTTGTGTTACCACCAACAAGCCTTCAATCCTATATTGAAGTATTTTGAAGCCTACTATCTATCCTATGCTCCAATTTTTCCTAGAACAAATTTATTGCTAGAAATAATAAGCAAAGTTAGCTATTTTTTGACGAGAAATATGTGGAATAATCTTCGGCCACAACCGAAGCGTAGATCACTTGATGACAATCAAACACAGAAGAAATGGGAATGGAGGTAAGTACACAACCAGAAAGAGAATACACAGGATGTTAACGTGGAAAACCCTGAGAGGGAAAAACCACGGGAGTCCACAGACTCCAAACTATCACTATGTCAAAAAGTACAACGGGGAGCATAGAGGCAACGACCTCTTGCTCACAATCTTCGCCTGGCGGCGGTTACAACAGAGACATGCTCTGTATCGCTCTCTCTCTCTCTCTCTCTCTCTCTCTCTCTCTCTCTTTGTACAGTCATTACGCACATGACCTTATACGAAGATAACAACAACTATATTCATTACACTGTTTTCCCTAGGTCACATTTATACTAATATGACATTAGGACTATTTACAGATATAGCCCCAATGGGCTCTCAGAAACATATCTACATATATGTCCCTTCATTCGGTGAGAGGTTCTCACCGGGCCTGCAACATCCAGTTCTCACCGGGTCTTCCTTGCCGGGTACTCGTCATCCGGTTTGCACCATCCGGTTCTGGGTATTCCACATCCGGTTCTCACCGGGTCTTCCGTTGCCGGGTACTCCACATTCGGTTCTCACCGGGTCTTCTGATGCCGGGCCTTCGTATCCCATCCGGAGGGACCGAGATCCTAACAAACTCCCCCTTCACTCCGACATGGGATGCCTCGTCAATCCGATCCGCTTCCGGCATGCGTCTAGGTTGTCGGGCGTCAACACCTTGGTCAGCATATCCGACCCGTTCTCCTCCGTGTGGATCTTCATCAACACGAACTCTCGGTCTTCTACTTGCTCCCGAATCCAGTGGTACCTCCGCTGGATGTGCTTCGTCCTAGAATGATATGTTGCGTTCTTCGCAAGGTGGATGGCACTTTGACTGTCGCAATAGAGCCGGTATTCCTCTTGCCAGATCCCTAGCTCTTCGATGAAGTCCTTCATCCATAGTATTTCCTTGCCGGCTTCCACAGCCGCCATGTACTCCGCTTCCGTGGTTGACAACGCAACCGTCTTCTGCAGCCTTGATTGCCACGAAACAGCTCCCCCCGCATATGTCATGACATATCCGAATGTTGACCGGCTGGTATCCGCATCAGCCGACATATCCGAATTGGTGAAACCGTCAAGTTGGGGTTTACTGGAGCCGAATCGGAGACACATACTTGAGGTGCCTTTCAAGTATCGGAGTATCCATTTTACCGCATTCCAGTGCTCCTTGCCGGGATTGCTCATAAACCGGCTCACCACTCCGACTGCATATCCGATATCCGGTCGGGTACACACCATTGCGTACATTAGGCTCCCGACGGCAAAGGCATATGGTATCTTCATCATATCCACCTTCTTTGCCTTCGTCTTCGGGCTTTGCTTACCGGAGAACCTACAGTTTGCCGGAAGTGTCGATCTGACCGGTTTCGCATCTGACATGTTGAACTGCTAAAGCATCTTTTGTTACCCGTATAGGTGTACGGGAGGGTTAGGTGTAATGTGGAAGGTGGTGTGTGAGGTGTAATGTGAAATGTGAATGTGTGAGTGTTAGGTGAGGTAAGTAGGTGTACCTACGTCCATTCGGCTTTTTGTAAAGATCTTCTATTATATAAATCCTCACTCATGGGGCATGAAAAAATGATATCGAAGTTACTCTAAATTGTGTCTATCTCGATTCTCTCTCTCTCTCTCATTCGTTCTCTCTGTGCATCTCATATCACCCTCTCTCCTCTCACACTCGAACCCCCTTGGGAGGGGGGTGGAGCCGATCTTGGCTCCACCCCCCACCCATAAACACCTTTGTCATGTACTTCTCCTATGACAACCACAATTGCTTCGTTGGCTGGTTCCGGATGATATGCATCCCCAACATCTATCTTTCCAGACCCAAGTCTTTCATTGAGAAGGTCTGGTTCAGGGCCTTCTTAAGCATCCGTATCTTGACTTGGTCTCGTCCGACGATCAACATGTCGTCCACGTACAAGAGGAGTATCATGAAGTCTCCACCTTCGAACTTCTTCACAAATACACAGTGATCGACTTGCGTCTTGTGGTACCCTTGATCGGTCATGAAGGAGTCGAACTTCCAGTACCATTGCCAGGGAGCCTTCTTCAACCCGTAGAGGCTCTTTTTTAACCGGCAAACCAGGTGCTCCTTCCCTTTCTTCACAAATCCCTCCGGTTGCTGCATGTAGATCACCTCTTCGAGGTCGTTGTGGAGGAACGTTGTCTTCACGTCTAACTGCTCTACCTCGGGGTCTATGCTTGCCGCTATGCTCAGCACCGTCCGGATGGAAGTCATCTTTAATACCAGGGCAAATATCTCGTCGAAGTCCACGCCCTTCTTTTGTTGGAACCCCTTCACCACGATCCTGGCTTTGTACCTTGGAGGGTTGCCATCATCTCTCGGTTTCAACTTGTACACCCACTTGTTTTGAAGTGCCCTCTTTCCTTTCGGCAACTCCACCAATTCATATGTGTGGTTCTCATGCAGGGAATCCATCTCGTCCTGCATGGCACTCAACCATTTGCTGCTATGGGTGTCATCCTTCGCTTCTTCGAAGCTTTTCGGCTCCCCCTCATCGATCAGCAGCACATGCTTTGCATCCGGAAATCTCCGGGGGGCCCTTCTCTCTCTAAGAGGATATCACCATCTTTGGCTTTCGGCAACCGACTCCTCTATTTGTTCTTCATCTGAATCCGATTCGGGGTCTTGGCCAGTTCTGGTTTCAGCTTCCTCTACTTCTTCTTTTGTCGGTTCGGAATCCTCACCGTAACTGGCTGGTTCCTCGAGTGTCAACCGGCTCTTAGCCGGGTGGGTCCGAATGTCATCGGAGGTCATTATCTTCTTCTCCGACTCCCAGTCGGCAAGAGTTTTGTCCTCCATGAAGATAATATCTCGGCTCCGGAAAACCTTCTTGTCAACAGGATCCCACACTCGGTAGCCGAAATCATCATCGTCGTATCCGAGGAATATGCATGGCCGGGTCTTTGGATCCACCTTTCCTCTCCGGTCCTTAGCAACATGTACGTACGCGATGTTACCGATTAGGAACACGGTCTACGGTCAGTCCTTCGACCTAGACCTCCAAGTGATTGTGAAACAATGAACGGTGGCGTCTGTGCGTAATACGTAGGGGAATGTTCCTCGTAACCTAGCAGCGTATAAGGGAGGCGGCTACAACCGAACTCCTTAACAGTGGCTACACACTCACGTTGCTTACTTCTACACTCTCAGGTATTTACAGGCACACAATAGATTAGCCGTAGCTATACACAAGTATCAGAGACGATAGAATTCTATTACGATACGCTCTTTTCATTCCAAAATTACACGCTACCTCTATCAGAGGTTTTCTGCCCTTTATATACGCAAGGTCTTTTAGCCGTTCACGCCTCCTGCGTGAACCGTTACATGCGTTACAATCTTATATTATTTCCTATTCCTACGCTCTTGTCCGTCGATTATTATTTCGGCGGACAACACCTGGCACTCCTGTGGGACAGTGCCCTGGCACGTCGGACCCATCCCGTTGATCTTCTTCCAAAATGGCCCGGATGTTTGGCTTTGCTATGGTGTCCGCGTCTGGAGGCAACGTAGGGCCCGTAGGTGCATCGTGGTGTGGTTCCCCTGTTTGTTCGGGAGGGCTTCTCTTGGTGTCGCGGTCGTCATGTGTGGGCGGTTCGGGTACAATGGGCTCTTCTTGGGCTAGTGGGTTGGGCTCAACAATCGTCGTGCTTGTGGTCGGTCGCTGCTCTGTCTCAACCGTCACTTCCTCCGTGGTGTCGGTCGTCGTTGTACGCTCCGGGGAGTGGGGTTGTGGTTCCGCTTGGTCCGCAACGTTCTCCGTGTGGTCAGCTGATAGCATGGGCTCCTGTAGATGGGGTTCCTCTTGGGCAACGGTTTCGCTATCTGGTAATGTGGGGGACTCCGCTCGTCATTCCACGCTGTTCACCGTCGTAATTTCTGGTGACCTGGCCTGAGGTTCCCCGTCTTCGGCAGTGCCCGGAATTGGCATCGTGATGGATTCCTCATTTGTTCGCGTGCGGGCGACTTGTGTGATCTGGTGAAATAGCTCCTCCTGGCTTTCACCAAAATCATCTAAGAGTTGCGCGAGTTCTTCGAAATGTTGGCCCGCGAGTGCGCGATAGTCTTGCGCTAGGTCCTCGCGTACTGCCGCAATGCTCTCCTCATTGAGTTTATAGCAACCTCGGCCGTCTTTTCACCGGTTCTCCCAGTCCGCATGATACACATGCAATTCCGCCGCTTGGGTTGCCCACGCCATCCATCCTTTGTCTAGTGCCGTTTTCAATTGCGTTGTGAACCTCTCCCAATTTGTTTGTAGAAGGATACGCACGTTGTCTGTGATGGCCTGGCAACGGTTGCGTGCTTCTTCCACCGTCTTCTTGAGGTTTGCAATTTCTTGTTGACTAACCGCCATCGCTTCTTCGTACGTGGTCTTCAGGCCCGCCCACAGCTGGGATTCCTTTGCATGGAGTTCTTCTAATTTCCCCATTTCATTGTTTAGGTGGATTTCGAGCTGATGCCTTCTTTCCTATTCGCCCACCAGCTGCTCGTCGAACCATACCTTCTTTTTCTCCAATAAGGTCCGGAGTCTCGCGATTGCCACCTCCGATTTGAACTGCGCCAATCCTCAAACAGGGAAAAGGAGATCCGGGCTAACGGCCGGAAGGCAATAAGAACCCTTGAAGAGAAACTTGTTGCGGAGGCATCACAACACATCCGAACAAAAGATGAAAACGCCCAATTACGGGAGGAATCTCTTCCTTCAAGGCGTCGATGGTGTGGTTTGGTGGTGGAGTTGCCTGTTGCGCCGTAGTTGCATTAGTTTCCAACTCTGCGATGCGTTGTCGTGAAGAATTTCGGGCAGAGGCGAAAACCGGGAAATATTGGCTACATCAACGGGGTGCGGCATGTGCGATCACCCTTGTACATTTAGTGTGAATAGTAGGAGTCAAGATTGGGACAGAGAATCCCATGGAAGTCGGGATTTATCCCACATTGTAGCGCATCTCCCTCCTTGTTCTATAAAAGGAAGGGAGCACCTCTTGTGAGAGGGTTGCCCATTTTGTGTTAGAGGGTATATCGTTAGATTTAGGGTTAGTTTCTTCTTCTTCTTCTTCGCCGTGTGGGTTGAGAGTTCATGTCTATTTTGACAAGAACACACGCTCCCGATGAACAATGCTCGGCCCCAACCGAGCTTAGAATCAAAACACAGAAAAACGGGGAATGAATGCACGACACAAAGGAGAGAAGAGAACACAGGATGTTTAACGTGGAAAACCCTGAGAGGGAAAAACCACGGGAGTCCACAGACTCCAAACTATCACTATATCACAATGATTACAACTGTGAGTTCACGGAGGCAACGACCTCGTGCTCACGATCTTCGCCACAGGCGGCGGTTACAACAGAGGCAACAACCTCTTCCTCTTCCTCTCTCTCTCTCTCTCTCTCTCTCTCTCTCTCTCTCTCTCTCTCTTTGTACATTGTTACGCGCTCTAGTCTTGTGCCAACAAGAATGACAACAACAACAACAACAAAGTTTGCCCTAAGTCATATTTATACTAATATGACTTTTCAGCTATTTACAAATATAGCCCCGATGGACTCTCAGGAAACGTATTTATGAATATGTCCCTTCATCCGGTGAGCACTTCTCATCGCATCTTCCGTAGCCGGGTACTCTGCACTGTTCTTCTCACTTCCCATCCGGAGGGACTTGTTTCCTAACATGTTTAGGGTTGTTTCTGCTCGATCTCCTGTGCAAGACCCCGCTCGGCACAACGAGCCCGAGAGCTCCCCGATCCGCGGCTTGGCAGCAGACTGTTGTTGTAACCTACCTTACCTTGGCCCGGCTCGAAGCCAGGAATGTATTCTTTCCCTTTGTAATATACACACTCGTGTTTGTTTGTTCATATTGTGGTATTTGGTGGTGTCGGAAGCGCTGCCTTGTTTCTTGTGTATAAGAGTCAGTGTCGCGCGCACACTTTCCCTCTCCTCTCTCTCTCTCTCTCTCTCTCTCTCTCGTTAGGTTACTTCCGGAACGCATCTGGAATCGTCTTCTCGGCTTCCCTTCTTCCCTCGACCGAGACCCCCGTGGTCCCGCCCTTCTACACGCACGCGCGTAAAAATGCGACATATTTTGGTGAACTCGACGTCAAAGGCGGCAAGGGAGGATGGAGTTTGAAGAAGACGACTTCACGCAACTGTTTGTCGAAGTGGTGAGGGAGTTTGGACAAGCAACAACAAGAAGAGAGACGGTGCAACAAGCTGTCGAATGCGTGGTCGAAAGAGTCGGTCGTTTCAATGGGGACAAAGTCCCACCTTACTTGGAAGCCTACAACGCAGAAATGGAGGAGTGAGACGTGGACGAAGCGTTGAGGCTGGAGTTCTTCTATCGGGCTGTCGCCGTTCATATGCACGCGGAAGTCAAGGAGTTCAGAGAAGCTCATAGTTCGTGGGAGGCCTTTGAAGAGGCGCTCCTGCAGGCATATGGAGGACGACGGAAGAGGCGGGGACGACACGACTTCGACCAATGGGTAGCATCGGCAATGACCCACCGGGGCGCTACGAAGGTGTTCCGAGAGTTCGAGTGACGGCTTCCTCGGCTCTTGGAGCGGTAACAAGGTTTGGTGGGGGCGGACAAAGTCCTATTGTTCATCAAATCGATCGACCGAGCGGAACAGGAGGCCATCGGGATTGAGCTCGAAGACGATGATGGAGCGAATGGGCTTACGAAGGACTCGTTGAAGGTTGGAAGGATATGCCAACGGCTAGACGAAGAGCGAGCCGAGAAGGCTAAGGGGAAGGCGCGTGACAGCGTGCCATCACAACGGGAAGAGGCCAGACGACAAAGAGAGTTGGCAAGGGTCGACGTCGGGGCCAGGATTGCGGAAGCGTACGAGGCTCTGAAGGTGATGGTCGAAGAAGAAGAAAGATCCAGCACGTAGTCGGGTTCCAAAGACCTAGAGCTAGTCGGCCTTCCAGATGAGGTGGACATGGCCCAGGCAGAGGCCGAGGGAAGGTACGACGGTACCACGGGAGAGGGTGCGGAACAAAACGCCTTCTCGACCTGCGGAGAGAGAACGGTCGAGGACGAGGCCGAGATGCCAATCGCGGAATCGGAACGTTGGGACCAGTGGTTTCGGGCGTGTCAACCCGAAACCTTGGACATTGGAGAAGCAAGCCCAGACGGGGCTTGTGCGATCGGTAAGGGGACGGCCGCCGACCACGGAGAGCTGGTGGTTACGGACAGGGGCGTAAAACGGGCGGGCAATTCCTCATGTCTTCCCACACTTGCTCCCGAGATGATGGCAATCGGGCCCGAGTGCCGACGTGAGTCCCAAGAGGAGGAAGGCGGTGGTGAGAGACCGAGAATCACCGGCAAGACGATACAGGGAAGGAGCGGACGAAAGCCCTCAGACCCGATTCCGGAGAACTCGACATTCGGGCCCTTATGCCCATGTGAGACCAAGGAGATGGATGACGATACCGAGGAGTCCTGGCACGATGCCAGCGAAGATGGATGGGAGATGGCCCGCAAAAAGGTCGAAGAAGAGACCAAGAAACGGCCCGACTGGGGACCGAACCGTGCGACACTCCGATACGGGTGCAACGTGATCTGGTCATGGATTGTTCGATCGGGGCCAGAATTGGCGTGAATGTGCCGATACGGGGGAGGGTGCGGACCAAGCCACCCTCTTTTACATGGGGAGAAAGCCGGCCAGGCGAAGGCCGCAAATCGGGAAGCTAGCGATCGAGGATGCGGAGAGAGACTGGCAGGTTTCGGACACCGCTGCCCGAAACTCTGGACATTGGAGAATCAAGTGCATGTGGCACTTGATCGATCGAAGTCCAGATGCTTCTCACCGAACGTGCTTGGGGAGTGGTACCCCGAACGAGCGTCCGCAAATCATTACGAGACGGAAACACCACGTCTTATCCGGAGACTCAGGCAGCCGGCAACGAGCGCCGGCGTGAGACCTAGAGAGATGGGAGATGGTGGCGAGAGCACAACTAGGAGAGCGACGACGAGTTCGGGAGAAGTATAGAGGATGAAGAGGAGAACGAAGACCGGTCCTACGGATATCCTCACACCGATCCGGCTGTCGGCCCGAGTGCCGGCGTGAGTCCTATAGGAGAGATCGGTGGCGACGGGAGAACGGGACCCGGCAATCCAGAGAATGACGGGCGGACCCGGACGAGAATGGAGCGGAACAAAATTCCAGATAACCGATCCGGAAGAAAAGAGAGAGAGGTCAGGAACACGGTACGGCGGTACCACGGGAGAGGGTGTGGAGCAAGCCACCCTCTCGACATGCGGACGAAGACGACCCGGGATAAGGGTCTGAGATACAAAGGCCCAAGGAGGATCCTTCACACCGGATCTAGAGACTTCGGCAGTCGGTAACACGGTCGACGTAAGACCAAGATACTGACAGTGGCGGCAAGGGAACAAGGGTGGAAAACTGCGGATGGGCGGTCTACGGAGATCCTCACACTAATCCAGTTGTCGGCCTGAGTGCCGGTGTGAGTCCTATAGGAGAGATCGGTGTCGGCAAGAGAACGCGACCAGCAGAGGAGGCCGACGCGGGGGTCGGGAAGACAAATCGGAGGCCCTAGGAGGATCCTTCACACCGGATCTAGAGACTTTGGCAGTCGGCAACGCGGTCGACGTAAGACCAAGATACTGACGATGGCGGCGAGGGGACAAGGGTGGAAAACGGCGAAAGAGGAAGTCCCACGAAGACACTCACACCGATCCGGAGACTCCGGCGGCAGGCTAGCGAGAGCCGGCGTGAGACCTAGGGAGATGGATGGTGGCGGCAGGAGAACGTGATCGGACGACAGGAAGTGACGAACGGAAAGGAGGTATGAGATCGGCGAGGCGGCTACGGACCATCTCAAATCTTCCGGCAAGGTCAGTGGGCATAAGGAAGTCCAGTCCTATGGGATCCCCACACCGAACCAGAGACTCCGACAGTTCAGCCAACATGGCAACATGAGACCGAGAGAGAAGGTTGGTGGCGGCGGGAAAACGGGACCCGGCCACGCAGAAGACACGAGGAGAGTCGCGAAGGACTCCGATAGAAGACACCCGAATTTCGGCAAGAGGAGAACGTAGACCGGTCCTATGGAGATCCTCACACTGATACGGTTGTCGGCCCAAGTGCCAGCGTGAGTCCTATAGGAGAGATCGGTGGCGACAGGAGAACGGGACCCAGCGACACGAGATAGCGGATCGGGAGTCAGTAAGATGGGTTGCGCGGTTCGGAGGTAGCGCGTAGAAGGCTAGAGAAGGATCCTCCACACCGTTCCGGAGACTATGGCGGTTCGAGCCGACGTGGCAACGTAAGACCATGGAGAAGGAAGGTGGCGGCGAGAGGACAAAGGCAACGCGAAACAACATGGGACAACTATCAGGACAACACGAATGGTCGACGGAGGCCAAGCGGGCCACTACGGGCGTTCCTCAAGCGGAGGACATCGGGCATACGGCGGAGAGTGGGGCGTGCATACGGCCGAACAAGGGCCAACGGAAGTACACGTACTACGGAGATTACAGTGAAAGACCCATCGACGGGTCAAACAAGCCTAAGGGGAGGTAAGTGCGAAGGAAGAACCAAGGCCGACGATTCAAACCGGCAGCAAGTCGGGATGCGGATTACGGAAGACCGGTTTCTCACCGGCCGAAATCTCTCACCCTTCACCGGATTTGGCACGTACCGGTGGACGTGCGGTTTGGTGGGGGCGGATGTCGTGAAGAATTTCGGCCAGAGGCGGAAACCAGGAAATATTGGCTACATTGATAGGGTGCGGCATGTGCGATCACCCTTGTACATTTAGTGTGAATAGTAGGAGTCAAGATTGGGACAGAGAATCCCATGTAAGTCGAGATTTATCCCACATTGTAGCGCATCTCCCTCCTTGTTCTATAGAAGGAAGGGAGCGCCTCTTGTGAGAGGGTTGCCCATTTTGTGTTAGAGGTTATACCATTAGATTTAGGGTTAGTTTCTTCTTCTTCTTCTTATTCTTCTTCTTCTTCTTCTTCGTCGTGTGGGTTGAGAGTTCATGTCTGTTTAGGGTTGTTTCTACTTGGTCTCCTGTGCAAGACCCCGCTCAGCACAACGAGCCCGAGAGCTCCCCGATCCGCGGCTTGGCAACAGACTGTTGTTGTAACCTACCTTACCTTGGCCCGGCTCGAAGCCGGGAATGTATTCTTTCCCTTTGTAATGTACACACTCGTGTTTGTTTGTTCATATTGTGATATTTGTTGGTGTCGGAAGCGCTGCCTTGCTTCCTGTGTATAAGAGTCGGTGTCGCGTGCACGCTTTCCCTCCTTTCTCTCTCTCTCTCTCTCGTTAGGTTGCTTCCGGAACGCGTCCAGAATCGTCTTGTCGGCTTCTCTTCTTCCCTCGACCGAGACCCCCGTGGTCCCGCCCTTCTACACACACGCGCATAACAACGCGACAACGTTCGTTGGCTTTTTGCAGCTCGGCTTGGGTTAGTTTCACCTTCTTCCATACATTCTTATTTTTAATGGCCATCTCCTTGGCGCCTGTGTTGACCTTTGCCAGTTCCCTATGGACTTCCACTAGGGCCGTGTTTAATGGGGGTAGCTCCATCCCCAATCGGTGTATACCGGCGTTCCTCTATCTGCCGACTTTGGCTAGTCGGTCCTCATCGTCGCTCTCCGTCGTTTGTGTTAGGGCGCGCTCGATCATCTGGCGCTCCGCGTGCTCCTCGGCCATTCGTTGTGAGGCCTTTATCTGTTGCGTTGCCAGGAATTCCATGAGCTCAAAAGAGGTGCCGTACTGTAAGAGGGCGTTGAACTCATGGGCCGTGTCTGGGATATCTGGATATGCCAAAACCTCGCTTTCCGCCATCAATACGGCTTTCCCTCGTTGTGAATGGGCCGTAATGATCGGTCGTGGCTCCCGGATGATTTCGAAGGTGGTGTTGGGCTCCGTAGCTACAGAGCTATCGCCTTCAGTCATTGTCTCTACTGCCATGGGGACGTCCTTGACTAATCCCCGCCCATCTTTCCTGTCCAACCTTCGCCGTTTCGGGCTGGGGCTATCCTGCCATGTTTCGGCGTCTGGCTCTGGGATTGCTTCCGCGGAGCGTGCCGCCTGTTCTTCCTGCGTTGTCCTTGTGTCTGGCTGCGCGGGTAGGGGTTCCTCTTCCCACTCTATGGCAGCTAACTCCACTAACCTGTGTTTCACGGATCGGGGCGGAGGCGTGGGTCTGCTGGGTTGCGATGCCGACAAGCCTCGGGGTGGGAACAACACCATCAGGTACTGTTGTATGATCGGCCTGAGCTTCTTGCCTCCCCGGTACGCATGCAGGCCTTCCCTTAACGTTGGTCCCGTGATGACCCCCCAATCGACCGCACGCCCTTCAAAGGTATCAATAATTATACCCGCCTTCTGATTGGGCATCCCATATGCGTTGACGTGTACGCATCCAACCTCTAATAGGAACTTGGCGACTTCACGGAAGAAGAGATCCAGGATCTGCTTTGTTCTATTGGCCTTGGCAAAGGAGGAATATGGGCCGAAATATCTCTGCAGCGCCTCTGCAGGAGGGATTTTGAAATGCCTCTCACCTAGTGATGACAAGTCCATTTTTTTCCGGATGGAAGAGTTGGTGACCGTGTCGATATTAAGTTTTCTGGCGATGTCCATCGCATCCGGGTGTGGAGGTGCCTCTGCGACCCGGATGTACCCATCCAGGTGTTTCTCCACGAGCCATCGGCGCAAGGCGGTAGAGATAAAGATCGGCATCGCCAGAGTAGGCTCGTGGGGAGGAGACCGGTGGTTGCGGTGGGCAGGAGCTTTGTGAGAGGATGGAGGAGAAGGTGAGGGAGGGGAGCGATGAGAGCGCTGAGAGTTAGAAGGTGGGTTACTGTTCTGTGCAGAAGATCTTCTATTTTCTACTTTTTGTGGCCTAGGGTTCATTGGGCGGTGAGCCATCGTGGTGCTGGGTGTTCTTGATCTAGGAGTCTGTGTATGCATTCAGTCCTTTTGCTTGAATAGCGTTGCTATCTTCTCTTTTTCTTTTTTCTTTTTTCTTTTCGTAACGGTTACATACAACCTATTTGTACATTATGATACAAGTGGGGCCGTCCACTTACGTCGCGGGTTCTCCGGCTTTGTCCTATCCGGCGGTGAATGGGTTAGGTGGCGTAGGGCCCATTTAAGGTTTAAGGCGGAACCCATTCACTTTTTATCGTAAAACTTCCCCGGCCAATGTGCCTAGTTGGAACGTACCTTGTTCCGCTCCTATTATCTAGTATGGGCCTGTCCAGCGGAATCATAACTTCCCTGGCATATGGCCCATGCGGGTTTGGAAAACCAGTACCGCTCGACCAACCACGAATTCCTTTTCCTGTGCGTTCCGATGTCGATCCACAAACGCTTTACGTCGTCGTTGTTCTTGCTCCAACACAGCCATGTTGTATACACATTTTTCGCCCAGTTTGAGTAGCTGGTGGAGCCGTACCTCCTCCGACTTGGCTTCCGATAGTCGGTCCCGTACCTGAATCCGTAAACTAGGTATCTGAAACTCTACCGGCATCACAGCCTCCAGCCCAAACGCTAGTTGAAACGGTGTTGACTGTATGCTTGTTTTGTACGCCCATAACGCACTTTGTAAGTTGGTATCCCAGTCCGTTCTATTTTCGTTGACGATTATCTTTAAGATGGTCTGCAATGTCTTGTTGGTGGATTCCACTAACCCATTCGCCTGTGGGTAATATGGCGTACTTTTCTTGTGGACTACGGTGTAATGATGCGTAAGTTCTCGAACGACCGTATTGAGAAAGTGGCTCCCTTAGTCACTGATAAGCTCAATCAGACAGCCGAACCGACACCAGATGTGTTCATAAAGGAATCTCGTTGTAACGGCCGCCATATTCTCCCGTAGTGCCTTGGCTTCTACCCACTTGGTGCAGTAATCCGTGGCTACCAATATGTATTTATTGCCCGTACGAGCCACCGTCGGTGTGAAGGGGCCCACAAAATCCAATCCCCACTTTTGGAAGGGATCTAACGGTAATACGGGCTGGTGAGGCATCCTTGCGCCCTCCGTGGGCTGGCCCATCCGTTGACACAAATCGCACTTCCTGCAATACTCGTATGCATCCTTCTGTGTAGTCGGCCACCATAGGCCTGCTTGCCATATTTTCTAGGCTGTAACATCGCCCGCGTAATGGCCGTCTGTCGTACCGCAGTGAGCCTCCCATAAGATTGCTTCTTTCTCGTCTTGACGTACCCCGCGTCGCCAAATGCCATCACTTCCTTTGTGATATAAAATTCCTTCTACCAGGCAGAAGTTACGGCTTCGGACGGCTAATCGTTTCTTCTCGTACATGCGTAATTGTGGTGGAGGCAGTCCCGTAGTCAAAAAGTATGTCATTTCCATAAGCCACCGGTCCGGAAAGGTCGATTCTGTTCTTTCTGCTAGTGCTGCTACCCGCAGAATGTCGGCGTCCGAAAAGTCGTCGTCGTCTTTCTGTACTGTTTCTCCATTATCGAGTCTGCTCAAAAAATCTGCCACTGCGTGTTGCGTCCCCGGGCGGTGCTGAATTACAAAATCGAATTCTTGAAGCAACAGCATCCATCGCGCCAATTTCCCCGTCAGGGCTTGTTTCTCCACCAAATACAACAGTGCCGAATGATCCACGTGGAACGTGAATTTCCTCCCTAGTAAATAATGCCGAAATTTATTGATGTTATAGATCATCCCTAGCGCCTCCCACTCAGTTGTGGAATAGTTACGCTCTGTTGTTGATAATTTGCAGCTAGCGTAGTACACTGGCCGGTACCAATTTGGTTCAGTGAGCTGCATTAGCGCACTCCCTATGGCTATGTCTGAGGCGTCTACGAACACGTGGAATGGCTTCGCCCAAACTGGTGGCTGTACGACGGGGTCCTGTGTGAGCATTATCTTAAGCGCCTCATAGGCCTTGTCCTCCGTTGCGGTCCATTGGAAAGGAGTCTGGTGCACAGCAGCATGTAACTGGGTGGCAAAGTCCGCCAAGTATCGTATCATCCGACTATGCCATCGTATTTGTCCTAAAAATCGGCTGAGAGATTTCGCGTTTGTCAGAGTTTTGGCTTGCGTAATCGCGGAGATCTTGTTCAGATCGACCGCTATTCCATCCTTGCTGACTATATGCCCTAGGAGGGTCCCGCTGGTCACGCCGAAGGCACATTTCGCGGGATTCAAGCTTAAGCGTGCGGTGCGGCAATGTTCCAGGCACAGTTGCAGATGCGTAAAATGGTCGATTGTTTTCCCATATACCGCAAAGTCGTCTAAAAAAACTTGCATGAACGCCAGAATATATTCCCCAAAGATCTCCGTAATTGTCCGTTGAAATGTTGTCGCACCGTCTTTAGCCCGAACATCATGACGACTGCCACATAGACTCCCTAGTCCGTGACAAATGTCGTCTTCTCTTGGTCATCGGGATGCATGCATACCTAGTTATACCCACTAAAGCCATCTAAAAACTGTACATCTCATGTCCGGCGACGACATCTAGTACGCTATCGGTGAATGGTAACGGGAATGCGTTCGTAATGGTTACGGCGTTTAATTTTTGGTAATCCGTGCATACACGCATTTTGCCGTTTTTCTTTGAAACGACTACTATCGGACTTAACCATGTGGCTTGTTTAACCGGCTGTATGAATCCCGCTTTTAGGAGTTTGTCAATTTCTTCTTTTACGCGGGATGCGTAGTTCGGGTTCATGCGGTAGCGGCGCTGCTGGACGGGTTTTGCGTCGGTTGCTAAATTGATCTTATGTTGATAGAACTTCGGATCTAACCCCTTCATGTCCTCGTGAGCCCAGGTGAACACATCTTTATATTTCTTGAGTAGTTTGATCATCGTGTCTCTCTGGTCCGGCCTTAATTTCTTTGCGATGGAGAGAAAACGGGGTTCTGACTCCATACCCACTTTTACTTCTTCCAGGGCGGAGGCGGTGACTCGCCGTGAAATTTCCATTTCCCTCTCAAATGTTGCCCGTGCTCTGCTTAGTTCCAATATGGACTCCGGGTTTGGTTCGTAAGCCTCGTCGTGGAGAATAGTGGTCGTGGCATATTCTGCCGCGGTTGCGATGACGTCGATTTCGAACAAGGGAATGATCCGAGGGTGCTCGTCTAGGTATGCCTCTAATTCTGCATCCTCCACCCCGGCCAACATATTTATATCTTCTGCGTATAATGGTGTTATACCCTTGGATTGTGTCGCGCTTGCCTCCGTAGGTACGCGAACCTTAGTGTGTCCGTGTCGGAAACTGATACACTTGTGTTGCCAGCTCTGCTTGATGTTTGCTGCCCAAAGCCACGGTCTGCCCAACAGCACGGGGTATGCCCCTGGGGCGTCCAGGGCGAGGACTACCGCCGAGATTTCAAAGCGATGTCTGCCCACGATAATGCCTATCTTGCGTATCAATCCCAATGGTCGTACTGAGCGGGTATCTGCCATACGGAGCCAGAATGGGCAAGCCTCCCATTCTGAAATGCCTAACTGCTCACATGTTTTCGTGCTAATCACATTAACGCCCGAGCTGCCATCGATTACACATCCTAGGATTTCTTGTCCGTGTAATATCAATGTAATAGCCGAGTTGTGGTGATCCACTACAGGCGGTCCGTCGCTAACGTCTGTAAGATTCGTAGGGACGCTCACCCCGAGTATGCCCGTCACCCGTTCTTCCATGGTCTGGCGGAAGCGTGGGACTAACTGCAACAGCTTCTCCATGGTTAATGTTATCTCGCAGCCCGCTAACGCTTGCCAAATGGGATCCGGGGCCGGTCCTTCATCCTCCACTCGCTCCATCGTATTCGCGGACTACGGTCTACGGTCAGTCCTTCGACCTAGACCTCCAAGTGACTGTGAAACAACGAACGGTGGCGTCTGTGTGTAATACGTAGGCGAATGTTCCCCATAACCTAGCAACGTATAAGGGAGGCGGCTACAACTGATTCACTCCTTAACAGTGGCTACACACTCACGTTGCTTACTTCTACACTCTCAGGTATTTACAGGCACGCAGTAGATTAGCCGTAGCTATACACAGGTATCAGAGAAGATAGAATTCTATTACGATTCGCTCTTTTCATTCCAAAATTACACGCTACCTCTATCAGAGGTTTTCTACCCTTTATATACGCAGGGTCTTTTAGCCGTTCACGCTTCTTGCGTGAACCGTTACATGTGTTACAATCTTATATTATTTCCTATTCCTACGCTCTTGTCCATCGGTTACTATTCCGGTGGACAACACGCGAGACACCCGAACACCTTCAAATGCCTATAGGACACTTCCTTACCAGTCCACACGTTTTGCGGCGTGTTTCCATCCAAGGGCACTGAGGGTGATATGTTTATCACATACGTCGTTGTCGACAGTGCCTTAGCCCAAAACGTCTTGGGTAGTTTAGCATGTGCTAGCATACTCTAGACCCTCTCCATTATGGTCTGGTTCATCCTCTCGGCTAGCCTGTTTAGTTTCGGCATCTTCGGCACAGTAAATTCGAGTCAGATTCCCTTCGAGCGGCAGTACTCCTCGAACTGCCCCCGGTATTCCCCTCCGTTGTTTGCTCGAACCGCCTTCAGCTTCCATCCGGTTTCTCTTTCCACTCTTGCGTGGAGCTCCTTGAAGACGGATAACACCTGATCCTTCGTCTTCAACGATGTGGCCCGTAGCCTCTTGTTGTGGTCATCTATGAACGTCATGAAGTACTGCGCTCCGGCATGGGACTTCGTGTCCACTTGACACACATTGGTATGCACCAACTCCAATGGTGCATAACGTCTCATCAGTGACCTTGATTGGAAGGAGGTCCGGTTTTGTTTACCGGCTAGGCAGTAAGTGCACCTCTCAAGACGCATGTTCCTCACCAGAATGAGGTTATCATCGGCAAGCCTCTTCATCCCCTTCACGCTCATGTGACACAGTCTCTTGTGCCACAGCTCACCGGCAGTGTCGGAAGCCACGTTCACTTCTTTCGAGCATAACCGGGCATTCATAAGGTACAACGTGTTGACCTTCCGGGCCCGAGCCACTATCAGCCTCCCTTTGCTGAATTTCATGACTCCGTTTCGGATGCTACCCGTGTAGCCTTCATCATCTAGCCGACCGGCTGATATCAGGTTCAGTCGAACCTCCGGAACGTGTCGGACATCCTTCGACAACAACTTGCATCTGGTTGGTGTTGTCAACCACACGTCTCCTATGCCGACAATTCGGCATGTACCTTCATTCCCCATCCGGACACAGCCGTGATCACCAGTTGTGTAGGATGAGAAGCATTTCCGGTCCGGGGTAAGGTGGAACGACGCTCCGGAATCGACAACCCACGTTGTCTCGTCGCCGGCAAGGTTCAACTCACTCTCCTCGGTGATGAGCATCAACTCTTCTTCACTTGCCGCGATTGTCATCGTTCCCTTCCGGTCTGGTCCCCTCCAGTCCTTACCGTTCCGGTCCGGTGTCCGCTTCGAATCGGTACCATCGGTTTCCTTGTCTTTTCGAAAGTGCTGACAGTTCTTCTGGAAGTGTCCCGGCTTGTCGCAATAGAAGCAAGTAGGCCTCCCCCTTGACTTTGACCGTGTCCCCGACTTTTCCCAGTTCTAGGGACTATAGTTCCTTTGTCTTTCGCATTCCGATTCGGTAAGGAGCTCTTTGGAGTCGGAGCTCGTATCCTTGTCTTTCCGACGCGCCTCCTCATCTAGCAAGCTCGACTTCACTCTTGCTAGGGATAACCGTTTCCCTTCCGGCCCGGCGTTGCCCAAAGTGACAACCAACGTCTCCCAGCTATCTGGGAGGGAACCGAGCAGGAGTAGGGCTAGTACCTCATCGGCGAGAGGTACTTCCAATGATGTTGCCTGGTAGATCAGCCCCTGGAAGGCATTCATGTGCTCCGCCATGCTGGAGCCATCTTGGTACCAGAGTCTTACTAGCTTCCGAAATACTGAAACCTGATTAACAACATTTTTGTTCTTAAACATAATGTCGATCTTCTCCCAGAGATCATGAGCCTTGCTCTCTTCATTGAAGTTGTTGTATAGACTCATGTCGATGAAGCACCATATGTACGTTGTTGTCTTCATGTGCATCACCTCCCATATCGTGGCATCGATTTTGTCCGGTCTCTTGTCCCCGAACTGAACCAGCAACCAAAGATCTTTAACCACGAGCATGTCCCTCATCTTCGACTTCCACACTGAGTAGTTGGAGCCGGTGAGCTTGAACATGCCTCCCAATGAATCGTCCATTTTTTTGTGTCGTTTCGCTCTGATACCAATTTGACGAGAAATATGCGGAATAATCTTCGGCCACAACCGAAGCGTAGATCACTTGATGACAATCAAACACAGAAGAAATGGGAATGGAGGTAAGTACACAACCAGAAAGAGAATACACAGGATGTTAACGTGGAAAACCCTGAGAGGGAAAAACCACGGGAGTCCATAGACTCCAAACTATCACTATGTCAAAGAGTACAACGGGGAGCATAGAGGCAACGACCTCTTGCTCACAATCTTCGCTTGGCGGCGGTTACAACAAAGACATGCTCTGTATCGCTCTCTCTCTCTCTGTCTCTCTGTCTCTGTCTCTCTCTCTCTCTCTCTCTATATATATATATATATAGTCGTTACGCAAATTACCTTATACGAAGATAACAACAACAACTATATTCATTACATTGTTTGCCCTAGGTCACATTTATACTAATATGACATTAGGACTATTTACAGATATAGCCCCAATGGGCTCTCAGAAACATATCTACATATATGTCCCTTCATCCGGTGAGAGGTTCTCATCGGGCCTGCAACATCCGATTCTCACCGGGTCTTCCTTGCCGGGTACTCGTCATCCGGTTCTCACCGGGTCTGCATCATCCGGTTCTCACCTGGTCTTCCTTGCCGGGTACTCGTCATCCGGTTCTCACCGGGTCTGCATCATCCGGTTCTCACCTGGTCTTCCTTGCCGGGTACTCGTCATCCGGTTCTCACCGGGTCTTCCGTTGCCAGGTACTCCACATCCGGTTCTCACCGGGTCTTCCGATGCCGGGCCTTCGTATCCCATCCGGAGGGACCGAGATCCTAACATTTTTTACACTTCTTTGTATTTATTTAGCCAAATTTCTTTGCACACACATATAATTTGTATAATGGCAAATCATTGAAGGGTACATATTTTCATTAGCTTGAGAATTCAAAATTCAAGTTTCACAAATTTCATAGACAATGTGGTGAACAAAAAGAAAATGTTTGGCAATGCCTACACAATAATGACATGTAAAATTATAGACCTTCCCAAACATTATAATAAATAAACAAATTCTTAGGGGCAACTCTAGTCAATGTATTATAAAGGGAAATTGCATCACAATATGTATGGCAAAGTGTTCCCTTCCTCTAATTGCTTGAATACAAATTCTTCGATTGGTGTCTAGTGTGTTCTTAAAAGTCAAGGAGGTCTTACATATTTAGGACATTATACATAATATCATTCTTCTTCTTCGGGAATATAGAACATTTGCGATTGATCAACACATAGAATAAAAGTCTTCTTTTGAACACATTTAGCACAAACATGTGAGTAGGGGGGGAGGGGGTTGGATTGGATATTGGTCACTTTTGAAGAATTTGGGGAACTCTTAGCAATTTTTATCATTAACTTTTTTTGAACAAATAAACCAAGGAGTTGTAAGTAAGATGCTAAGATTCACAAAAAATAAGCTAAATATTATAAAAAGTATTGGATCCAAAACCCATGTTATAATTCAACCAACCATTTATATTTGGTACATATATATAAATATCCTTTCTTTTTTTATATGTTACAATGTTAATGAGACCTAAGGATTCAAAATGGCAAGGTCTATAAGGAAGCGAAATATTAACGTGGCACTCGTCCCAGTCCCACATGGACCTCCACGTAATCTTCCTTTGTTGCCATGAATAGGAGAGACATGCTAACAATTTTCTACCCAACCATTTAGTACTTGACTTTGCTTTAAGTTATCTACACGTTGATCCATCGAAGCCGTGTTAATGCCAAAATGCAACACATTGTAAGATAATTTGAGCGCCTCATTGTGTACTTACAAGCCTACAATATATCACGATAAGCTAAGATACAAGACCCAACTCTTCTTCGATGGAACCATAATACAGAGGTCCGAATCAATGGAGGTTAGGTACGTTGCACTTTGACACGGGGATTGATTTTCGATGTTCCCCTGCTGAACTTTGCTATCGTCTTACCACATGAAACCTTGAGAGAGCAAGGATCTCTATGATTTGCAGATGCAAGTGCTTCGTCGGGCATATTATGTACGTGCCGGGGCTACCTGTCGTCTGAAAGGATGTGGGCGAGGAGAACTGAAAGGCTTCCTGGCCGGACGGAACCCCAAGGGAACTCAGTTGGAGAAGCTAGAATGTGAAAGACGCCCAATGGGAGAGAGACTCTTGACGGTTGGGAAACATAGAAAAGAACCCGAATTCATGTGATTTGAAAGCCACCTGAAAAAACTGTTGACTTTGTTTTGGGAGGGGTGATGAGGGTATTGAGAAACAAAAACAGAGATACAGATACAGACAGAAAACAGAGGATAGGGTTTCTCCCTCTCTGACCTTGTAGATATTCCATACCTCTCCATTCCTTGAAAAAGCTCTCCATTTCTAGTCTTCCTTCTCAGATTTTCTTCTTCTTTTCTTGTGATACAGAGAGTGTTGCATCATGGGTCATGCTACTTCTCCCCATCGAAGCTTTAGTGTTGAAATGATACCTCTTGTCAACCCTAATCTCTTTCAGGTTTTGTTCTCTCACTAACCGATATGTACACACGCATGCATATGATCAACATTGTTTTTTGTCAGATTCTGCATTTTGTACCCATTAAGAAGATTTCTATGTCAGACATTTTCTTGTACACAAAGTCGATTTTTTTCCCCTAATATTTCTGTGTTTCCTGTCACATAAAAAAATAAATCTTTCTAGGATGATCAAATGTCTCCATCCTTTCCTCGCCATGCTTCTCCTGTGTATTCTAGAGCACCCTGTTCCCGAGAGATATGGACTTCGAAGAAGAAGGTGAGTTTACTTTTCATTTAATACGTATGTAAAGATCTTTTTCTTAGTGAAAAAACCTAAACATGCTATATGCACCAGGCACTGGGTTGACCATAATGGTGTAGGTTGTGAACAAAACCCACCAAAGTGATGGCGAAATATCCATATACTTCCTACAAATCCTGAAATGGTCCCTAATTAGGGCCATAGAAGTTCCCAAAAAATCTGATTTATGCAAAAGAACATTCTCAAGAGTGGAAGCGCCCAATGTATGCTCCCAAATATAGAGAAAGCATGAAATCATATTTACATCTACAATTTCTTCACCATATCCACATCTCTCTATGTGTGGCAAGGGTAATCTTTTGAGATTGTAGCGGTAGCCATTTATGTGAAACCCCAGCTAAGCACCTTGGAAAGGAAAATTTGGTCATTTTGGGTTAGTGAATTCTTCGACATTGTTCTTCTTAGCCAGTGTGCTTCCACCAAAAACCAAATTTCTTTGCATGAAAAAGACATAGGAAAATCTAGTCTCTAAGTAACTGGTGGTGCAAGACAAGAATCATAGCACTTTTGAAGAAGCTATGCAATGGATGTGTCATTTGATATGAGTACAGAAGTCATATGTATGAAAAATAATAATTCAGACTACTGCTTGTCATTTCAGTGTATGACATATGCACATATTCTTCAATTTGCTTATGGTTACTGTAATAAACCCTTTAAGCATTACTGACTTTCCAGGAAGGAGAGCATCGAAGCCAATTCAATTCAAGTAAACGTAGTGAGGTTAAGGACCCTCTTACTTGGGGCAGTGCTGTAAACACGGTACGTGAAGAGGAAAATTTATTTATCAGAGATAATATCCCAATGCTATCATTACCATCAAAAAGGGTTAATCAAATTTCTTTGCATCAAAAAGATATAGGAAAATCTAGTCTGTAAGAAACTGGTGGTGCAAGACAAGAATCATAGCACTTTTGAAGAAGCTATGCAAGGGATGTGTCATTTGATATGAATACAGAAGTCATATGTATGAAAAATAATAATTCAGACTAATGCATGTCATTTCAGTGTATGACATATGCACGTATTCTTCAATTTGCTTATGGTTACTGTAACAAACCCTTTAAGCATTACTGACTTTCCAGGAAGGAGAGTATCGAAGCCAATTCAATTCAAGTAAACGTAGTGAGGTTATGGACCCTCTTACTTGGGGCAGTGCTGTAAACATGGTACGTGAAGAGGAAAATTTATTTATCAGAGATAATATCCCAATGCTTCCATTATCATCAAAAAGGGTTAATCAAAATTTTGTCACAAATGCTGATATCGACCATCTACGTAAAAAAGTTGAACAAATGGAACAGAACTTGCAAAGGAAAGAATTTGAGTTACAAGCTGCAGAGACAAAAGCTCGACAAATCTCATGGCTGAATGCGAAGGTGGAGAGATTAGAAAGCCAAATTCAAGAGAAAGATGAGGCAGTTAGGAAACTTGAAGATCAATTATATGAGAGACAGGTATGAAAAATGTCTTCAAAAGAGGGTTTCAATGATCCAAATAGTTGTAATATGAGTTTAGCATCATTCCATGCTTTCAAAGACCTATTTACTGGACCTAACACTAGACATTCATGCTTACAAATTAATAAGGCGAACAATGTTCAGTTTTGTATTTTCACGTACAAAATTATAATGCTACGTAACTAAGAAAAACGTTATCGCAAACAACTATACATGCAGTAATATATATGCATTTCGTTGAATACGAGGATCTGATATTATTTTGTTGGGTTATTGTCTATGCTTTTCACACATATATGATACCGCAGTGTAAGGTCGTGAGTTTGCAATCATCTATCAAAAAGGCAGAAGTAAACTTGCAAGCATCAAACATGAAGGCCGAAAGACTTGAAGAAGCGCTTACTGAGTTACTATGCCAAGTTGGAGATCTTGTTTCCATCGTACAAAGCAATTCGGCCAGTTCGGAAGATAACCAAGTAGTGCACATTCTTCCCATTAAAACTTAGGGGAAAACTCCCAAAAAATGCCCATCAAGTATTTCATTATTTCCCCAAATGCCCCAGTTTCTTCGTTATATCCCTGGAATGTCCCTGGTCAATCCCCAAAAGAGAGAAAAAAGGGAATGAATTGGACCATATAATTGCTCAAATAGCACATCATCAGAACTGAGGGGAAAAAAAAATCAATCTTATAATAATTCAAATAGCACCTATAAGTGCTCAAGATAGGATTGAACATGGTCATTTGGGGAACTAATGAAATCTTAGGACAATTGAAGAAATAAACAAAATCTCTCTAGGGTACATTGGAGTTTTCCTGCTCAAACTTATGATGTGTTTTAAATAGTCTCTCTTGATTTCAGTATGGGTGGCATAATTGCTAACTGATTCCATTTGCATACTTAACCTTTAGTTGTTTTATTATCATGTTTAAAATGAGTAGTGCCATTGGCCATTGAATGCAGACTGATGGGATGTCCTTTTTTCAACATGCCGAAGAAAAGCAGTTAGAGGTTATGAGGAAGAAATATTTGGAAGCTCTGATGGTGGCCAAACAAAATCCAACTGAAGAGACACTTTTGCTCGTCTCCAAATTAAGAGAAAAACTCCAATATATCGCAATGTGCCCAATGGTAGTGCCAGACATAACGCAAGATTCTATAGTGAGGCAACCTTTCCAACTTCCTCCTCTTTGCTAGATGTTTATCCATTTCATATACAGAGGTCCGTGTCAACATGAAACTTTGGGATCTAATTGGGGTATAATGTTCTCTAGAATCTCTGCAGGGTGAAAAAGCCTTATCCATTTCATACATAGAAATATTTATATGAAGATGGATATGTGGGTCTCTTTGTAGTGTTATTTTCTCTAGATGTTACGCAGGAAGAGACAAAAGCTTTATACATTTCATGCACGAAGGCTATGGTCAACATGAAATTTTGGGTCTCTAAGTTCTAGCATAATGTTTCCTAGAAGTTACATGATGAGAAAGCTTAATGTGTATATATATATACATATATGCATACATACATACATACATATGTATGTATGTAAATGTATATATTAATATATATATATATATATATATATATATATATATATGAGATGGAAGTTGAATAACTCTTGAAGATGGGGATTGTCCGAGCCTTGGCCATGTATTGGAGAAATGTGTTGATTCAGATGTACAGAAAGGGGAATGGATTCTTGCGATTTTTGTTGCTAGTTTGGAGGCATGATCGATGCACATCCTATACATAAAGAGGGTCGATTTAACATTCTATACATAAAAAAAGGAGAGTTGATGTAACATGCCATGCATAACCAATATTGGTGCAATGGTGCAAAACCAAAATAACTTACAACATTGTAACAATGTTTCATTAACATAACCTTATCAAAATCCTTGACTTGTATTTAATAAACTTAGTCCTCCAACATTAGAAGGACTTATATAAACTCTTTGCATAGTTTATGACGCAAAGATCCGTTTTCTTTTTCTTTTATAACGAATAATTACTTCACACAAGAGTGTGATCATTTGTCACAAAATAGTGTTGTATGGAGTTAATATATTTCCTAGTGTTCTTGTGTATGGAAAATAAAAAAGGTGATAGTAAATAAGAATAAACATTGTATGGACTCTAGAGTTACTATATTTCCTAGTTTTCTCTTGTGCATGGCAAATCAAAAGGTGGTCGTAAATAACAAGTCATGTTGAGAAGTTTTGAATTTCAAATGTGATCTTGTGTAGATATCGTTATTTATTGGGTTTATTCTATCATTATGTTACCTCATGTTCTAGAATGCTCGATTCCATTAATGTGTTTTTGTGATAACCTTGCATTGGAAACAATCATGTTATGAAGAGACTCAAAACCTTGGTGTTTAAAATACACACGCTTTGTGCTTTTTTTATGCATAGTAGAACAATGAGAAACTTGATAAAGTATTTACTTGTTCTAACCTAATAAATGGTATGGTTAGGCAAATATGTTGAAAATGTGTTCTAGAAACGATTCAAGATTTAAGTGATCCATTTGGCCATACTACAATTTCTTAAAATGTGAAAACATCAACCATGTGGCCTTATTTCTTAGGAACTCCATTCCCAATATCATTCCTAGAGGTTAGGCATTATGAGAACTCTTGACTACATTCCAATTTAGGATCTTACCAAGATATTGTTGGAAACAAAGTTCCCAACAAATTAGTCTCTCTTAAAAGAAAATCAAGGGTGTTTTTTAATGGTTATGAAAAGATAACTCATAAAAGACTAATAGAAAAAAAAAGTTTTAAAAAAAACGCCCCTTGCTTGTTGTCTTTTCTTTGTTTCTTATATTGTAGGTTACAAAGCATCCTTTTGGTTTATGTTTATCATCAACCATATATGGATGCACATATTCATGAAGTGGTCTTTGAACCATGACAAGATAACTTGGACGAAATTACATGATCAAGCCTCTCAAGGAGAGTGAAGGGGTTGTGGATGAATGAGAAAGAAAGAAAGAAAGAAAGATATATTAACGTCTTCTAAGGCCAAATTTGGCCCATGAGAGAGAATAGAATAGATTTTTTATCGTCCACAAGGAGGCCAATTTCGACCAATCGAACCAAATCAACATATCATCATGTATGTGAATCCTTCTTAACAAGGGGGTGAAAACTCTTTATGTGAAAATAACATCCTATTAATTATCAATATTTTGGGGCGATTTGCTTAACATAAAGAGATGTGGAAGGAAATCCATCGATCGCATTTCAAAAGGTTCACGGGAACACATTGCCATAGAATAACTTGGCAGCGAGATGCGAGTGGATATGTAGTAGGAGGTACTATGGGCCACACCACAACTATTGTCCATTGGGGGCTCTTGGTCAAATCGTAGAAATGAGAGAAGAGCAGAAGGAAGAATGTTAAAAACTAAGTAGAAAGGGCAAAGTTGCTCTAAGAAAGATATACTAAGTAGAAAGGGCAAAGAAAAAACAAACAAGAATTTGAATGACATCGAGTAAGAAGCGCGCCAGGAAGGGGTCGAACCTTCGACTTTCTGCTTAGGAAACAGACGCTCTATCCACTGAGCTACAGGCGCTGTTTTTAGAATGAAAATAATTACAATTTTAATAAACTTAATCATAACTTGACACCCTTACCATGGGACCAAGGAAGTGAATTACTAATTGTGGAATCAAACATAAAGGCTCACCATGCAAGATATATGAACAATGAAATTGCGTAATGAATCCTCTCTTTCCATGTGGGAATGTACACATACATGTTAATGTCTATGGAACCCTAGGGCGCATGAAATGCATGTGTATGATTGGTTATATGTAAATGGTGGACATGGTTATATGTACCGATGACAACAAACTTGATGTGGTTCAAAAAAGAATACCCCTAATGTATCATGAAGTAATGAATCAATCGCTAATACAGGCAATTCCTTTTTGGTCCTCCCCTTCTTTCGTAGACTCTACGGGGATAGGCCCTTTGTCCATTGGTACAAAGCTTGAGTGATATACAAACAAGTCTCATAGAAGTTAGAACATAAATAAGTTAAACGCGATCAATCAAGAGCAATATATTTGAAGTTTGACGGAGCAGTAGAAGTGAAAGCTCCGTGATCATATTACTGGGTGGCTGATGAGGAGGGGCATTGCTGGGCAAAGAAGAGACATTGAGGTGAAGAATAAAGAAAGCCTCAGGGGCATGTTAGAGATTTTCAAAAGTCAGGGGTATTATGGGAAATACAGAAAAATAAACCGAGGATACTCGTCGGAGTTTCTCCAACTCTAAGACGAAGAAGAAGAAGAAGAAGAAGAAGAAGAGGTGCAGAGAAATCCATGGAAGACTTCGAGCAGCTCTATGATATACACGACACTGCTTCTTACATTCTTCGTCATGGGTATACACGTGTGGCTCTTCAGGTTTCCCATCCTCCGTTTTGTTAGAGAAGAAAACTCTCAGTTTGTTTCGATCCTTTTTTTCATTCGTACTACACTTCTGAGTTCTCTTTACGAGTAAATTTCTCGAGGTTTCTCTAAGTTAGGGTCACTGATATGGTAGATACTTGGTTATGTATGCTCACTTAATATATACATCTATATACACTCCACTGGAAATCTAGGGAATAATTCTTGACCCTGGTTATTTACATACTTGTGTATATCTGCATATATATATATATGTATGTATTTATGTATGTATATCTATACATTCATATATATATAAATATATATATAAATAAATAAATAAAAATATATGTATGTATATCTGTATATATTAAAAATACGTATATATGTACATAACCAAGTATCGACAATCAAAGAACCTAACGTATAATATACACAAGGACACAGATACACACATATAAGTATAATGAGGGGGGATTCATAAAATTTTCAGGTAGGTGTACTACAGCTAGGGGAAAGAACAATCAAATGTAGCACAATCCATGCCATGTTAGGGTCTCCTTGCACCACCCACAACAGGATTGTGAGGGTCTTGCTGAACTCGTTCATCAAATGTTATTTGATAGAACTATTATGCCTTGGGAGAAAACAGTGTTTGCACACAATCAGAAGTATCTTAGTATCACCTTGCACAACCCATATCAGAATTGTAAATACATGGTTGGTATGCACCCATTAGACCATCTTGGCCTCTTTTTAACATATGGGCTCGAGATCCCTGAGGGAACCTAGGGAAGACCAAAATCATGGTCTTTAACAGATCTTCAGCTGGAATTGACTGATTTGGATTAGAGTTTATATGGTGATGTGACCTTATATATATTTATATCGCCTTTGTTGGGGCTGAGTGCAACATGAGGAAGCAAGAAAAGGATAGCTTTATGGAGGTAAATGCTTCTTTAGGATCTTTGGAAAGAAAATATGCTTGCATTCATTTCCAAGAACTTAAGACTATTACACCTCGGGATAAGAAAACCAAGTATTGCATAATCAGAAGTATGTTAAGACTGCTTTGCACAACACATGTCAGGATTGTAAAGCCGTCAGCGAGTTGCAAAACTTAAGTTGTTGCATCATTCTTGATCTCCAACTCAGTGTAGATAACATACTTCAGTTGGGAACATTAATGGAGTTTCATATTGAATCTTCTTCTTCTACAGAACTAAAAAAATTTCCATTCTTGCATTTCAATTCAGCATAAACAAAGTTCTTCTATTGGAACATGTATCTAATTTCTTATTGAACCTCATACATTTTTTTATTGTTTTTGCAGTTCCCTGATTCACTTCTGAAGATTTCTGTGGCCATTTCTTCTTCTCTGAGACTCCACTTGAGGAAGCAGAGTAAAGGATATGACTCAGTGAAGCTTTATATCTTGGCTGATACTACCTTTGGCAGCTGTTGCGGAGATGAAATAGCGGCCGCACATGTCAATGCAGAATGCATTATCCACTATGGGCACACTTGCCTTACTCAGTAAGAAACTGTACTTATTCTGCCTAAAAAATGATATTGCTGATTCAGTGGGTGCATGTTCATCATATTTATGGACACAGATTTATTTTACATGCATAAAAGCGCACATTTATAGATAGATAATAGTAAAGTTGGACTCTTATCATAAGGACATATAAAGTGCATGGGCAGACAGATTTTGGGAGTATTGTTCCACATTGCACATTTGTTTAATGCTATAATCTTTTTGAAGAAATATTATTCTTTCAATGATTTCCAATGCATTGTCTTGAAGGGCAAGAATCCATTCAAAAAAGCGTAAGTGGGAAGGCTGGAATCAGTGTTGAAGCAGAAATCAATTTATGCTGAACAATTTTAGCTGGAATTTCTTTGTTTAGGCCATGCAACTTTTTGTATACATTATAATAGTTATAAGTTATAACAAGTTATTTTCTTCCAAAAAACTTACTTATCCTGATTTTATTTTGTAGAATTTAATGAATGCCTAACCATTTACAGGTCCTCAAAACTGCCAATACGATATGTCTTTGGAAGATGTGTGATTGATGTTGAAGATTGTGTCAATCATGTAGTAGAATACAAGTCAAAGTGCAGACAAACAATTCTGGTACTAAACCAGTAGTTTACATCTTTGGTTTAATTATTTTCTCCATAATAAAACATGCTCTTTTTTCTACACTCTTTCTACTCAGATAAATTTACAGATGTTTTTATGTGCCAATAATGAAATGTTCATCAATGGTATAAATTTGTATGTCGGTAACGAAAACATGTTTGTTTATCCTACTTCATCTAGATTTTGCATATTCTCAATGTGGGCATAGATTATAGATGTTTTGTATTGCATTAATGGTATGATAACGGAAACATGTTGGCTTCTTGTAAACAGCTACTTTTTGATCTAAATTTTGCACATGCAATACCAAACATAAGAAAGAGATTGCTGGAAAACCAGTTGTTGACAAATGTGCAAGTGGCAGAAGACCCTGATAAAGAAAGAAATCCATTATACAACCTTGCAGAAGAAACCAATGAAAATGGGAGGGATTTACAACTACTAGAATCAACAGACGAACATACGAAGCCCAAACCAACAAATTGCCAGCCTAACACCAGATATAATTGTGGAGGTCTCGATTGGGTTCTCCCGGAAGATTGCAAAATGGAAGATGCAATCATTGTTTGGATAGGCCACGAGAGTCCTGCGTTAACAAATATTATGCTCACTTTCAGTGCCTGCACTGTAGGTATCCTGTTTGATGTTTTTTACTGTTGACATGTATTTATGCTTTTTAGATATGTTGTATGTGTGGAGATTACTGAACTTGTTATTTGGTAATCAGACATGATGGCACATGATATTGTATATTATATACTGACCGTTATATAATACACTATATAATTACAGCTCTGAAATAATATGCTGGACTCATTATATTTACTGTGGATTCTAAATTGGCTTTCAAAACATACAATAACACAGGCTGCAATATTTTAAAGTGGCTTTAAAGATGAGCAAGGAACAGTGCATCTGTTTTCCTAGTATAATGGATCACATTTCTTCTTGACAGTTCCTGACTTCTCGGGTGATCTTGATTCTCAATTTAGAGGAGACTAGGATATGTTGTTAGGAACATATCTGTAATCTTCATTTAATTTAATGGAGTCAAATAGACCAGAGATAGGCCTATTTGTCCATGCCTCATCAACTACAGTCTGGATAGACCTAGGATTATTTGGTATATAGTGGACCAGGTTCCCTCTTTCAGACCCGATCTTCTGCCTTATTGTGATTTGCACTTAAGATCTCCCCGATCTCTTATATCAGGGTACAGATCTTCCATCGCGGTATATACTCTCTGTCTCTCTATATGTATACTATATACATAGATACATAGATACATACATATATATATATACATACATACATACATACATATATATATATATACATACATACATACATACATACATACATACATATACATATACATACATACATACATACATACATACATACATACATACAGATATATCTATATCTATATATATATATATATATATATATATATATATATATATAGATAGATAGATAGATAGATATCTATCTATCTATCTATCTATCTATCTATCTATCTATCTATCTATCTATCTATATATAGCCTATAAAAAACTAGATAATTAACTCATGTTTCGAGGATCTCTGGGTCCATCACTGTTAATTCTTAAAATACTTTTTTGCTAAATATGTTACAACTTCCATAACGTAAAACTTATTTTACAGGTTATTTTATACAACCCTGATAAGAAATGCTTCAATTATGATGTGGCAAGTCAAAGCAAATTTCTAATGCGTCGGTAAGCAATGGCAATTTGGCTATGTAAAACCTACATGATTTTACAGATACCATTGCCTTTTTTCGTGTTTATTTGAGAAACGAATTGTTAGTTATCTCACAGGTATTATTTAATTGAACGGGCCAAGGATGCAAATATCGTTGGTATTGTTGTAGGAACACTTGGAGTTGGTGAGCATGTTTGCATATTTCTTTCAATGATGTTAATTTCTCATTGCTGGATATGAAGTTTTTTTATTGAAATGTTGTATGCATTTTTTTCATGCCATTTACTGGAAGACATTTTCTGAATGTCTTGTTCCTGCCCATGATGTGTATAAACTCTGTCGTGCAGCTGGTCACCGTGAAATGGTTCAGTTAATAAGGAATCTTGTGAAGGAGTCAGGAAAAAAGTCATACACGCTTGCAATAGGAAAACCAAACGCAGCAAAGCTAGCTAACTTTCCCGAGGTCAAGTATATGTTCATAATTGCATCATCGTCTTCCTATTTTCCTTGATTCTAAACTGAAGCAACCTATGTGTTCTGTTTCAGTGTGACATTTTTGTATTAATAGCATGTCCGCAAACAGCATTGCTGGACAGCAAAAATTTCATGGTTCCCGTGATCACGCCTTTTGAAGCAATAATTGCATGGAGAAGGTCTGGTATATGTCTTTTTCTTTTTTATCCTAATTTCCAAGCTATAGTTGAGTGAAGATTCTGAGGTTATGAGAAGCTAAAAAAAGAGGATGTCGAAAAACTCTGTTTGTATGCATAATATAATGTAGAACGTTGATTAGAGATTATGGCCAGTCTTTAAAGAAAATGTCTAAGTTGCTACAAGAATTCTATTTGTAACCCTGAATCATGATATCCAGAAATCTTAACTTTTCTGGTGACATCAGGGGAAGTCATTGGACTGGAGCTTATTCTCTGGATTTCAGATCCATAATCAGATGGTATAATTCAGGAAGGCATAGACCGCAAGGAAAGGAAGAAGCTCGTTTTTCGTTCATAAAAGGTTCCTATATCGAAGAAGAATTCGATAAAGAAGCAGGTACATCCTTCGTTATTTGATCACTTTGATCTTGCATTACCATTCCATGACATAAATTAGGCGAATCTTAATTGGCATAATGAATTCTCTAAAATTGAATTATGTTGCCTCAGGAAAGTCTATACCAGTGGTGATATTTTCTTTTCTTGCATTTGCCTCAAATCCTGACTGTGCTTCGAAGAACTTGCTATCAAGTGAATAGGAAATAGGTGGCATTGTCAATTTATTTATTAAGGATATATATATACTTAGGGCAATTCACATTCGTGTTTGGTAAAATTAGTCCCCAAAGTTTAATGCAAATTTATAGGAATTCAGAGGAAATTGTATATATCTGTACCATTTTATAAAAAATATATCTGATTGATGAGTTTAAAAACTCTTGTGGTCTTTTAGTGAATAAAGGCACCGTTTTCTCGAAATGCTGAAGCACATATTTCTACACGTTACCTCCCTTTACTTTTAAATGAAATTGTGTTCCATTCTTGTAGGTGAAGAAACTGAGATACACCAGTCAAAAGCACTGCAACCAGCGAATCAAGCTGAAGAAGATCTTCAATTGCAAGAAAAGAAGTGGTCTGAAATAGTTTCAAAGGTTGAAGCTCGATCCGGTGCTGAATATTTCCTTTCCAGATCATTCCAAGGCTTAGAGGTGAGCGCCAGCCAAAAGGCAACTGTTGGACATGTTGTTGGAAGGAAAGGGAGAGCATCTGGCTATATCGATGAACCCAATAAACACTGATTTAGCTCTTTCTTTTTAATATTAGATTTTATATTTGGTTTGGTAAATGATATTTTTTGAGAAGAATCTTGTATATACTAACTCAACACCAAATGAGAATTATTTCGGTTGGAAATCTGAGTGTGGAAACAATGTTATTCAAAGCTAGTTTAAAGGATATTATTTGGATATTCCATTACCATAGTTATTGCTTAGTCACGTGAATGAGGAAATAAAGAGATTTTGGTTGCTTTACTGTTATTACCATGGGAAATATACAAGTGATTTTAGGTACACCTTTCATGATTTGCTAGTTGTGAGTCTTAAATTTGATCAAATTTTTCTATGTATGTATGTTGTCATTTTGAAGTCTTGAGACTAGTTAGTTGTGTTTTGCTATTTTGATGAACAACAATGTTGATCAACAACAAATTCGTTGGGTGATCACCCAAGCAAATAAAAGAATGATTGACTATAAAATGGAAGCACCTTTTTCATGTTAAGGTTCTTAATCATGTCTCGAGGAAAATTGCTCATAAATTTTGAAGGCCTTTGTATATGACATTCACTCATGTTTTCAAGGATCATGTTTATGCATTGAAAATAAAATACGAGTGCGCACAAACTGAATACCAAGGTGCTTGTGCAAATATTGTGTCCAAATTTGAGGGCATATGGTAATTGATTCTTAAGGGTATGCAATTTCGGTAGACTTGGGGGGAAGTATCTCTTGCTCCATTGTTTCTTCATGCGATGAATCGATGTGTGATGTGTCTGCTTCTCTTTTGGGAAGGTGTTTTGGTCACTTGATTTGAAATTAGCCGGGGTCATAGTTAAAAAACATTGGTGTCCATCTTCGAGGTACATGGCGTGGGCAAGCCCATTGTAGTTTTATTTATTTATATCGTGCGAAGTAAATATGTATGTGTACATATAAGCAAATATTCTTAGGTGTGCTATGTACATAATAAGCCATCAATGATAACAACTATGGGCAAGACAAACATAATAAGCCATCAATGATAACAACTATGGGCATTTTTGTCTTGTTTGTTTTGTGTCAGTGAGTGTGTGTAGCATTAGCATTAGAGGGATGAGCTGCGACGCGTTCCATGGCTATTCATTCATTCATTCATTCATTCATTCTTTGGAGAGATAAAGAGAAGAGAATAAAAGAATACAATGGAATCGAGGTTATGGGGTTCTTCTCTTTCTCAATATCTGAGAAACAGGAGCCTACTTTTGTAAATATGAGAATCACTAGTGGATAGATAGACCCATCTCTGCTCCAAGCTCTTGAGCTATGGAAGCTCTGTGATCTCTCTCTCTCTCTCTCTCTCTCTCTCTCTCTCTCTCTCTCTCAGAGTCCGTCCTTTTTTCCTCTTCTTCTTCTTATGTTTCTTTCTTCTGTGTTCCCCTGATATGGCGTTTTGCCCTTCCAACTCCCCTTTCTCTCATCATTCCATTTCTTCTTCTTCTGAACCTTCCTTATTGTCCCGCCTTTCTTCTTCAGTTTCTCTCGTTTCTTCATTGCAGATTCATCATCATCAGGAGCTTTTCGTTTTACCTAAGTGTCAGCCTTCTGTAGCTCAAATTTCGTCTTCTTCTTCTTCTTCTGCATTTTCTTCTTCCTCCTCCTCTTCTACTTCTACTTCTGCTGATTCAGAATCAACCATTTCCGTTGTATCGCGATCTCGCAGTGATGGAATCTTCGTATTCGATGAAGAATATTTGCAGACAAAACCGTTGAAAAAAGAACCTTTGCAGAATGAATCATTGGAGGAAGGATCTTCTCCTGAAGAGTCTTTCCAGACGGATTCTTTGAAGGAAGGATCTTCACAGAAGGAATCGTTTCGGGTACAATCTTTGCAAGGAGGGGATCAAGATGAAAATGGTGAGCTTATCTTTGGTGGAAACAGTGTTTAGCGGGGTAAAAGGAATCAAGGGTCCTTTAAGAGCTCATCCTTAATGTGAAGAATTTGGCGTCAATGGTGATAAATCATCATCTAAATCTATTGGAACTATTCCTTTAACATACTCTGATAAGACATGATAATCATGAAATGAAGCAGTGGTCCCATTGGAAACTTATCTTCATCTAAATTTATTGAAGCTGGGTTATTTACATACACTACCTCAATGATATTTTGAAGATTGCTTTTTTTCTAATTTCGAAAACATCTGATATCGGCACTTTGACATCAACGTTTTTTGAGAAATAATTTAAGGGAAAAATCCTTCAATGTCGAAACGCAATGTTGATTTTCAGATAATGTATGTGAAAATTTATGCTAAACTATCTGTTGGATGATAAAGCTTACCATGAATGGTCATAAACGATAAGCTAAATGCTCTACAATTATTCTTTGGCATTACCATATCTCAATCTTGAAAGCTATTTTTTACCCTAAAACAGGTTAGGTTTTTATATCTTAACTGTCAAAGTTAAAGGTGGTTTTCAAACGATGCAAGTGTAAATTTTACTAACCTAGGGTATTTGTTTATATGTTTTGATGATAGAGCTTATCTATAATTGAAAATATACCTCTATTTTGATTTATTTTAACGTTCAAACATTTCTGCAGATGATGAAAACAAAAGAAAGATCTTCCCTAATTTTAAGGAAGCATATCTCTCTGATACGAGGGAATCCAAAACTATTAGGGTGCTTTCAAATCTCAGGCCTTCAATTGGTTCCGGAAGGCTGCCCATTAATCTAGATCTTGATCTTTACAGAGCTCGATGTTTGTTCCGGAAGCGTGAAAACAAGAAAGCTGAGGAGATATTAAGACAGGTTTGATTCCATTCTGATCTATTATCATGATCCCTTTGTTTATACTTTTAACAGTTAGAACATGACAATAATACAAAGAATTCGAGTTTGTGATATCCGTATTGAGTCTCCTGAACTTCAAAAAGGCTGTTCCTTCACATGATGTTTGTGGTTAATAATCTTCAGATTGTTGGTTTGAGCCGCAGTGGGTGGGTGCATCACGTACAAGAAGATCATATAATTGAAGATTGTTATGCCTAACGCTTGAAGTAATACCCACTAGGTGCATCATAGATGAAAAAAAGGAGTTTTTTCATGTCCATATCTAGTCCGTTAAAGGTAAAATAAGTTGTTTCATTGCATGATGGTCTAGGGTTTTGAGTTCAATCACTACTGAGCACATCATAGATGGAAAACTTTGAACTTCTCATGCTCAAATGTAGTCTGACAAGGCTAAAATAGGTTCCTTTGCATGACAATCTAGGGTTGTTGCTTCACATAGTAAGGAAAATGCCTCATAACCTTTGGGTTATGGGTTTGAGCCACCTGGGCATGTAATTGGTATGGACATTTATATTTGATATGCGTTGTTCAATTGGTGAATCCTCCCTAGAAGGACGTGTGGGATCAAGCTCCACCATTTGCTTCACATGGTCATAATTTGATGTGGTTTCACAACTAATTTCTAGTAAGTATTAGGGTGTGTATATTAAAATGGATCGTGCCTTTTCCTTAGCATGTATACAAATCCTTATAACATAGTGTAGGACTGATTTACTGCCGCTCATTTGAATATTATAAAATTATTTTCCATTCTATTCACAACCAACTGAACAGCCAAGTGGTTATTATGCAAAAATAACATATGTGGTCTGTAATATAGTGCTTAAATCCTGCAATCAACTCTGTTCAGAGGTACAAAATTGCTAATCCATTTGGCATCTTTTCATCATGATCAATCACAATCAGTATGTGCCACATATACCAAAGAAGTGTATCTTTGGAGGAGATAGACTTGATCCCAGCTACATAGGAAACTTGCACACATGAAATAAGTCATCAAATCAGTCATACCTTTTTAGGAATGCATAGACCTTCTTAGTAAGGATTTCATAATCTGCAATGAGGAAAAGTCCTCAGTGAAAGGGATTACACAATCTGCAATGAGGGAAATGCCTCAATAGTAAGGATTACATAATATGCAATGAGGAAAATGGCTCACATTTGTTCCATGCGTGCCGTGATTTTTTTTCACAATCAATGAGTGTCTGACATGTAAATGAAAGAAATGTATCTTTGGAGGAGATATCCTTGATATCAGTTACATTGGGGTCTTGCACACATTGAAATAGGCCATAAAATTGGCCATGCCTTTTGTAAAGTATCCTCCTAAGAACGTGTCTGCTTCTCACTAAGGACCACATACTCTGCAATGAGAAATACCTCTCATTTGTTCTCATGCTGACCATCTATAATGTCTTGAATGCAGTATCAAGATGAGTGCCCAATCAACCAGTAGCTAATTGCTTGAAAAACTAGGGTAAATGTGCCTAGTAGAATCTTACACGTAATAGATTGGAAGTCTTGAGTCGCAATTGATGAGGAACCAAGACAAACAAGCTTTTACAACACTAAATTCACTAGTGCATCACAACATCTGTTAACTTCTCCAACACAATGTCTAATAATAAGAATACTCTTGATCTTCATTATCCTGTTCTCAACATGATGTCTTCTAATTAGAAAACTCTTGATCTTTGATGTTGGACTAACTAGACTTTACGCTTTTTTCTCTTGTACCTTCTAATTCCTTTAATTTTCGTTTGATCTCTTTGACACATTTACTTTAAATGTTTTTTTACTTCCGTTCATCTTTCAAAATGATGGTAAAAATTTATATACCATCTTATTTCCTTGCTGAAGAAGCTCCTCACAGGAACATTGTTCCTTTGTATCAAATTGTCAAAACTATTCAAATGCTAAACATTGGCTTCTTTGATAAAAATGGAAATTTGTTTGAATAGAGATATACGGATAAAGGCTATTCAGAGTAAGGATCAGAACTAAAATTTCAATGTCCCTACTATGGCTTTTCGATTGTGTGCATCTCTATTCAAGGACTACGAACAACTCCAGAAGTCCTGTGGCTGCATTTTCAGCAATGATTCTTTGCAACTGTTTGTCTTTACTACACTCCAAGAAGCTCAACTTGTGTTTATGAATATCATAAGCATAGGCGAGAGACAAATGCTTCATGTTTTTCTTCTTTTTGATGAACTAGTATGTCAAAGTTATTTGGTACGTAATTTTACTGCGGATTTGTAGTCACAATCTGATTTGATATTCCAGTGTATCAAAGATTGGCCTATGGATGGAAAGGCTTATGTGCTATTGGGGACACGCTTAATGAAGCAAGGGAGATTTGTTGATGCTAGAGCTGTTCTTGAGGATGGTTGCCAGGCTGCTCGAGGTGAAAATCCATATATTTGGCAGGTAATTTTACTGATATAGTTCACAATATTTTCTTATTTTAATAATGTCTTTACTTCTTTGCTCAAATTGTAGGTATTCACGTATTGTGTACAAATCTAACAAGAATTTGATTAAATCAATTGTAAAAACCACTATTTAAATAAAGTAAAACTATCCTTTATCATCCTTTTGGTAAGTGAAAACTGTTAATTATTCATGCAAACATGTAATATATATATATATTTATCACCCAATAATGGCCTTATTAGGTTTGAAATTTGAACTTGTGACCTTAAAGAATTATTGTTTCTCCACCAAGTGATTTATCTGTTGGTAAAATAGGTATTTCCGCAATCAAATGTGCACATATATACACACTATATATGTATCTATGTGTATGCATATTATTAGTTCGGATTGTATAATGTGAAGGCAGTGCTTTTCCATTGTATTTTAGAATATAATGTCTAGGTTTTAGTGTAGTCTCTTGTCATAAACTTCGCTCATTAATTTATGAGTAGAAAGAGCAGGATGTGTCTTATTTCTACAGATCTTCAGCGGACAAAGCTTTATTTTTAATGTTAACACATAATCTCTTTGACAATGTGTATCTGATGTCCTTGCTGTGCAGGCCTGGGCTATCCTAGAGGAGAAATTAGGCCATCTTTCAGAAGCCAGAAAACTCTTTGATGCAGCAACGGCAGCTGATATAAGGCATGCTGCAGCATGGCATGGATGGGCAGTTTTAGAGTTAAGGCAAGGTAATACAAAAAAAGCACGTGAGCTATTGAGTAAAGGTCTGAAATATTGTGGAGGAAACGAGTACTTGTATCAAACCTCAGCTCTCATCGAGTACAGAGCAGGAAAAGTTGAATTAGCGAGAGCTCTTTTTAGCCAAGCCATTTATTACAACCCAAATAGTTGTGCAAGCTGGCTGGTGCGTATCCTTCTTACCCCCATAAATGCTAAGGCAAAACCCAGAAATACCCCTGAGTTTTTCTGTATCCCCCCCAAATTCATCTTAGTTTTCATTGTTCCTGCAAACCCCTGAATGAGAGAAAAAAGAGACGTATTTACCATATGATTAGCACATCAAAAGTGAAGAAAAGGGGATGAATTCACCGTGTGATTCCTTAGATAACACACTAATTGGTCAAGAGGCAGGTTAACCAAGGGCATTTGAGAAAATAAAGAAAACATTTGGGGTACTCCAAAGTTTTTCCCTAAATCTGATTCGACTTTACAGGTTTTTGTGAAATTCTAACTTGCTGCCCAGGAATGACACTTGAACTTTACAGGCATGGGCCCTTTCAGAAGCAGATCAGGGAAATAACTCTACAGCACGCTATCTTTTCCAGGTAAAACTTGTTGCCGCTATTTCAGAGAATCATAGTGACAGCTTGTGCTTTTAAAGCAAGAAGTTCTGGACTGTGAACAGTGTATTTGATTTGTTAAATATGCTAAGCACTAAACGATGGTAACCAATTGGTTTAAATTATTAAAAAAATTAGCTAAGATAAAAAAGTCTATCAGAGAAAAGCAAACTTGCTTGGCTTTCCTGTCACCTAACTCAACTCTAGCTGCAACTTGGAATTGGGCTTGTATTATTGCAAGTGAAACATTGAAATGTGTGTCTTAAGGACGTCATGGCCTTTAGGTTTTATGCTTGGAAGTAGCAAATAGGTCATCTTTAAATATATAATAAAGTATCTCCCTTCTCCTCTTTTTGTGCTAAACTGTCTGCTTAGAGGCCTGACATCTCAGTAGAGAAAACCATGTTGAATTGTCAGAATGCATTTGGTGTATGCAGTTAATATATTCTGGTATTATGTTCACTTCTGTTTGGTCTATGCATTTTATGTTCTTTGTTCCACATAATAGGAAGGCTTATATTTCATTATCCTGCAGAGAGGTGTGAGAGCAAGCCCAAAGAATCGATATGTGTGGCAAGCATGGGCAATATTTGAGTCCAATCAAGGAAATAAAGAATTGGCAAGAAGGCTTTTCCAGGAAGGAATTGAACTGAACCCAGATGATGCTGTCCTATTACAGGCATATGCTCTTTTTGAATATGGTTCCTCTAACCCAAATTTTGCTCGTGAACTTTTCAGAAAAGCTTCCTTGGCTGATCCAAAGCATCAGCCTGTTTGGAATGTAAGTGTATATGATCAGTTTAAACTGTTCTTTCATTGTTCTAGGTATGCAAATGCATGCCTTGTAGAGCAGTATAAAATCTCATCTCTGTTCCCATTTCTCATTTGATGTCCATGGCGGTGACGAATTTATAAACTTTCTGTTTTGTTTCTTTTGGGGAGTTTGATATGCCATAGAAAGAACAATTTCATTAATTTCGAAAAGTGATCAAAATGGTAGTTTTAGAGCTGTCTGACATCATGTGTAACTTGAGGGTTGCACATTGATAGTGTACTAATGCTGGAGCTTCCCTAAGGATAATCCCAAGATGTCTCTGCATCATGTTAACTAAAATCTGCTTTATCAAAGGATAGAGGAGGGAGATTGGATGGTGGGCTGGATCTGGCTGTAATATCTGCCTCTCAATCTTCAATTAGCGCAGGCCCAAACTCTGTGACTCTCTCTTCAGTCACACCTCAAGCTCACTTCCTATTCCCAATGCCTGCTGTAAAGGGATTTGAGAATACTAGTGAAACTGTAGCTAAGAGGCTTGGAGTGCCGAAGAAGCATGTTACATACCTCTGTGTAGGACCTAAAATCTGCTCTTGTGGTTGTAACTCCCGATGTCTGCAGGAAGCAGTACGAGTAGTCCGAGCTATCTCTGTCTGAGGCGCTCATAAGCTCCATGAAAGTAGACTGGTCATAGAAGAGGATGGTGTATTTGTACCTGATGCATTGGAAGGCTGAGCATCAACGTGTGTAGTGCTCCTCTGCATCTCTAACTCACCATAGCATAAGAGCTACACAGAATCAACTGGCATGTGCTCTGGATGAAGCCTTCTCTCTGTCTCTGCCTGAAGCTGATGTGATGATATAAGAAGCTGACTAATACACACCTCACATTGTGGGAGAGGTCTGTGTCCATGAAACTTGGTTGCATTAGAAATTTGAAAGTTATTAGTTGGCAATGTCAGAGAATGGTCTGCACAGAATGCTATTTTTGTTCCCTGAGGCTTCACTGGTTGCTGCCAAGTTCTGGCGATAGTCAGGGTAATATTATGCTGCCTAGTAATTTTGTTTTGCTTTCATGCTATACGGAACCATGTACCTGCGACTCGTGTGTATTAGACTCTTGGCACTTCTGTGAGGAATCATAGGCAAGTCTGCTACATCTATCTTGCGGTGTGCCATGTCTGATAAATGTTACAGCTGTCACAAATAAGGCTTTGGTGCTGTTCTCTACTTAGCTTGGAGAAAGCCATGCTGCTTTACTTCTAATCATGTGGGATATCATCATCATCGAAAAGTTCTCTCCAAGGGATACCTTCCATCATAGTAATCTTCAGCATCATCATCCTGTGCAATTTTGGCACTGCAATCTAGGAGATCCTCTTCATCGTGACCAATGTTATGTGTTTCTAATGCACCATGATTTTCCTCCAGTCCAACCTTGACACTGTCTTCGCTCATGAATCAATCTATATTTTCATATCTGTGCACCGCAAAAGTAATGCTGCAACCAATGTATCATACAACCAAAGCCTTTGTCCTAGGTTCTTGGAACTTAATGCGAGCATTTTTTCTGTCCAAAGGTCCTATGAAAGCATATCTCTTCGTTGATCGATTCTCAGCTTCTCCCCTCATGTTGACCTAGGCCTCACAAAAGTGACCCATATACATATTAGGTCACAATCTCCACCACCTTACCCATGTATGGAAACTGCAATCCAAATTGGTTGATCCAAGCTGAAGAAGTATTAAAGAAATCGCTTTGATCTTCTGTGGGTATACTAGGAGATCTCAATCATGACAAAACTCTTGTAATGCATCAAGATGGTCCTTGAGTTCTGGTGACTCTGATATGAGCACAATGTCTGTTATCTGCATTTAGTAACATTGAGATCAATGTGTGCCCCCAGTTCCCCTCCTTGTGCAATGTACTGCTGCATCTCCTAAAGATGGAGAGTCTACTTCGGAAATCTGTCTAGCTGCCACCCATCATCCCATATTGCTCAGACCATCCGTTAAACTAAGCTAGTTGCTGAATTTTACTGTTCTGATCTTCCACATGTTTGGTTCTGTGGTCCAGTAGGCAAGAAAAGAGCATTCTTAATGTCATCACAGATGGTTCTGTCTTTGTTAGGTGTTCTTGAAAGCTAGTACTAACTTTTTAGGAATTCCTGCAAAAACACGCCTAATCTCCTTTTATGTGAGGCATTCCAAAGTGCCATGTTCTTGTTATATGATAAACATCGTAGCTGTTGTTCTAATTCATATGGTTATGCAGGCTTGGGGTTGGATGGAATGGAAAGAGGGAAGTCTTGAGCTTGCTCGGAAATATTACAAGCAATCATTATCTATTAATTCCAGAAGCATGGAGGCTGCACGAACATTCCATGTGTGGCATCGATCAATCTTTAAAACTTTAGTTTTGCAGCCATGATTTGCATTGTTTATTAAGTTGAAACAGAGAGTGAAATTTTATTCATTCACACTTTACATCTGTCTGACAAATATTCTTTGCTATCATTAGGCTTGGGCAATTTTGGAGGAAGGAGATGGTAATTCGGCAGCTGCGAGGTTGCTGTTTAAATGTGCTCTGAGAGTTGATTCACAAAACGTCTTTGCATGGAGGTCTTGGGAAAAGCTAGAACTGAATCTCGGTAACAATGCACGTGCGGAAGAGATAAGGACGCAGTATTTGCAACAGGTTTCTTGCATCTGGGCTCTTATCATTGGAGAGGCAGTCCATTGTTTTGAGGAAATCATTACATGGAAGGGGAAGAGAAAATTACAACTCATTGCACGATTGAAATATTACATGCATACTCAAACAAGAAAAAACGAAAAACGAAAGTAGAAATTTCCTGTTTTTCACCAAGAAAAGCATGTACATTTAAGAACAGGGGCAGTACATCACATCACATTGTTTTTGCTTGTTTTATGCATCATGTTGATAATATATGATGTTTTATGCAGAGAATTGAAGTGGTGGATGATGTTCCTTGGGAAGTTAGCTTCTCGAGTGTGTTTGCTCCCGCAGTCAACCGAATCAAACAACTTTTAGGGATTGGAGAGTCCCAACCAATGGAAGACGATGAGAAAGAAATAGATTTGCCCAAAGAAATTGTGGAGGTTATGAATAGGAGGAAGCTTGACATGAAGAAAGTGGATGATGATGAGCTCGATATTGAAGCTTTTATTCGAGAGGTTTTACCATGGAAATACAAGAAGGCAGAAGAAGGTTCAAAGTCGTTTACTAAAACAAATACAAAAGAGAGATCAAGACCTTTGATTGTGGCTAATGTGACAAACTGAGAAGGAACTTGCAAAAGAAAAGCCTCTAGAAGAGGAAGAAGATTATTTGTGAAATATGAGAAAGCTTTTGGTGTTAATCTTGGATAATGCCGGATGCAAAAGCAAAGAGGAATCAGCCCTGAACACTACTGAGAATGTACATTAAAATCCATTACTGTAAAGATTCTTCCAATTGAAGAAATAGAAATGCCATGAGTTGGCCCCTGTATTGTTGCATCATCAAATTCAAATAATGCTTCGTCTTAACTTTGTTGTCAATGAATTCTCTAATATAGATATTATCTCCCATTCACAAGCATTCTCATTTGATTCAGTTCAAGGTTCACCATGCCTTGAACCTTATCTATATTTTGTGACTCAGCTATAAATATAATCGGATCTTGGCTCAATGTAATGAACATATTTATTAATGAACATGACTATGGATATTAGTTAAGGTTAACCATAAATTGAGCTTGGCAAGGTGCCCTTTTCTCAAGATCAGGTCACATTGTTTGAGCAATAATGAACATGACTTATTGAAGTCAACTCCAAAAGATTTGGTCATCTTGACCAAATGATCTTGGGTCCAAGGTCACCTTTATTGATGAGTATGGAGGGCGCCACAATACTAATGTCAACCATGCATTAGACTTGCTAGGCGACTTGACTTCCTCAATTCAATGTAAATCTATGTTAGACTATGCTCTAGATTTGACCAAGAGCATATCAATTTGGACTTTCACGATCCAATGTACAAGCTTTGTTTGATCAAATTCATGGTCCTGGATGCCCTCAGTTTGAACAAGTTTTACATCAAATGCTAGATTATTCATGCAATCCAAAGCTTATGTTAGTTGATTGGCATGGTTTCATAATCAAAGTCAATGCCAACCATGCTATTAACTTGACCATGCACTACATCAAACTTGGAAGAATTTATTCTATGGGCTGAGATAGGTGTAGAACTCACAACCCCATGGTGCAAAGAACAATCCCTTAACCAAGTAGGCTAAACACCAATGAAGACCTAATTTGTTGAGGCACATTTCGGGCACAAATACAATATCAAATGTTCAAATACGGCGTCAATGTCCATTATGTACCTTTGAATGTCCACCATGCATCCAAAGGGAAACATAGTTAGACATTGTTCATCAACACAAGGGCTCGGAGTCCTATTATACTATGAAAGGTTCATTCCCATGTTGGAGGTCAATACTACAAAATGTCACCTATGATGTCTAGACAAAAGATAACTCATTTTACAATAGGTTAGACATTGGGAGACCATTTATAAGTATTCTTAAGTTAGGTTGGATAAGCAAATGAGTTTAGACGTCATTTTGCATTAGGTAAGATAGAATGTAGAAATGGGAGATGGATGCCAAATTCAAAAGAGGGCCGCCGCAACTAGGCCATTGGGATGTCTAGACTATAGGGACGACATAACACACCAAAGTTTGTTGGAGCCATTACATTTCACACCTGATCGGACACCGCACGAGGAGATGTGGGTCGAGGGACAAATAGCACACATACACTCTAATCTAGCTAAGTTTTTAGGTTTTGATGATGAGAATCTAAATATATATGATTGAGGGGTTTAGAATAGAATTGAGTCAAAAGAGTTAAAAATAGAGTGAAGAAAAGGAGAAGATTTATTTATTTTTCCTTCTCTTTTTTCTATTAAAACAAGGAAAAAGGTGAAGAAATGCCGCATTCTCAGCTACAATAAAATAGGTGGGTCCCTTAATTTAGCCATTCTTCTCTAATTCTTCAAAAAACAAAGACAATCTGTATCTGTCTTCAAAATCCAATAGTACTACTCTCGGGTTTCCTTTTGCCTTCTCCTTCTTCTCAATACTCTGTTTTGTTTTTGCCTATTTCAAGCCACTGTTTCTCTCAAATGTATCTCTGGTTCTCTCTCTCATGCATCAATAATGGTATGAATCCTGCACCTAATATACTCACAAAATCATCAACCACCCACTTCTCAAACTATGTAATTGTGTGGATTATAATCCTGTTTGAAATCTCCCATCTGCCATCATCCATTGGTAATCGATCTCTCTCTATCTCTCTGTGTGTCTTGTCATTGAATCATGTTTTGGTTTAGAATGATATCTAATTCATGAGCTTATTATGATTAGACATATGTGTGCATAGGTATAAGAGTGATAGTGAATGAATCCTATAGCACGGAGTTGTTGCTACAAGAACCTCTTCATCATAACCAAAGATCATCAAGGCCCAAGCTATATGTAAGAAGGAATCCAAACTTTCATTTTATTGTGGATACAATCATCTCACTGCATACAGCATTTGTGGGTTTGCAAAATATAATATATAGATAGATAGATAGATATGTCTGCAAAAGGAAATTTGTGCTCTTGTATGTTGTTTTGTCTTGTTATGGTTGGTTGTGACTAACTTATGATGGTTTATGTTATTGAGCAAGTGTGAAACCCTTATTGATTATCATTATTGATGAAGATTCTACATGTATGTGTCAAACCATCATGATATTTGTTTCTTTTTTATGTCTTAAGTAGGATAGTTTTTGTGGACCGAATCTATTTGTATGGTCTACTCTCACAAATTAATACAACAATGTCAAACTCAAGATTAGAGTTTCTTATTCTACATGAACTAGAAAAATGCAAGTTAACTTAGTGGTAGAGTGTCATTAAATCTCTTGCCAAGTGAATTGGTGTAGGTAATGTAAAGAACACTAAAGGGCTTATATTATCTTATGCATTCGGATGGTTCAACAAGATTATCTTTAATGTGAGTGTCTCATTTCCATAGTCACTTGCACCCAAGGTTCAAACTTCATATTATGATGTTATATGCTAATGCATATGAAAGTGCTATCTAAACATTTACTTTGGTTCTTACAGATGAGCAATATAATGCCCAATCACGTGTTGGGGACAAGAAGGGTGCTTGGTTCATCACCGCCAAAGTGTGCTAAACAATGTGGTCTTTGCAAGCCATGTCGGATTGTATTGATCCCAATTCACACCATACCATTAGGTGTGTCACAGTACTACCCATTGGTTTGGAGATGTGAATGTCGTGGAAAACACTTCATTCCCTAGTATATTTTGGTTGAAGAAAGACACCACAAGCTCATGCTAGGTGCTTGGCTACCGTTGGAGTGCTATCCCAATTGTACATTGTCAAAAACATTGTGATATCCTTTTGAAGGCCATAATATTGGCATCACATGAAAATAGGTTTTGATTCATATGGTGCTCATACTAAAAACTGAGGTGCACGGATATTGATTACTTCATTTTGTAAGCTTGTGTTGAAACTATTTAGTGGATATTGAAGCATGACACATTAATGTGTGGATATCTAATACTTAATTTTGTAATGTTATATCGAAACTATTAAGGGAATCATCACAAATACCTCATGCATCTCGCTTATAATTTGTGGTAAAATGAGATGTAGTAATAACACATGGTTAAGTTAAACTAATGACCTTGCCTTGGGCAAACGAGATTGATCAAGTAGCCTAATTGGCCTAAATCTCTTTCTAGATGATCCCTCCCTTAGACTTGTCTCACCTAATCTCTAATTAATTGACTTGCCTAATGTTGTGAGAGAGGAGAAAGGAAATGGAAATGTGAATATAGTTTGTTTTCATAACTAGTTTGAAATCAAAAACTCATGAATTGTCGTTTAATTTTCAATTGATAACTTTATACACTAGTTACTATGTTAAATAGTCTCTATTTTCAATTGATAACTTTATACACTAGTTACTATGCTAAATAGTCTCTTTTTCCTGTAGCAACAAACTGAAAATTTGTCGTTCATGTGTTTATATAAAGTAGGGAATATTCTTTTCCTACCTTGCCAATGAGGAATTAATAAACCTTTTGGTTGGATTTTCTTGCATGGTTTAGCACCCACTTTCAAACAACTAACACCTCGTCAAATTGAAAGGGTTGCAAGGTTTGCTGGTAGAAAGAGCAAAGATTTGATATAAGAAGCATTTATGTGAACTAAAACATGTGGATTGAATGGCATGAACAACTTTCGTGACATGTATAAGAATTTCATGAGAAATGGAAAACATGAGAAGTGTTGCTCCTTTAAAGGCGATGATGATGATTATTCATCTGTGGTAGGCCAATAACGTGACCAATGCATTGCATTATTATAGCCATATTTGTGTATGCAAAGGTTAAAACATTTGTGGCACACACATTCCTCCTAACATTTGTTTTACTTAGGAATGATCCTATGTTGAAGGGTTTGGGTCATTGAAAAGAACCTTACTTGTCAATAAATAACTAGATTCCATTCCATGAATAAAATAAATTGAAACCATAAATTGTTGAAGTGTGTTACAATACAATACTGAGTAGACATATCAACATCTGCTTTGCTAAAGAGGTGGAATTTAAGCTATAGTAGAGTTTGTTAAATTAGTGACAAATTAGGGCAAGTATACGTTAGGAAAATCCGAATTTTTTTTTTGAGAATGTTGCCCCTTTATGTAGTTTCCTTGAGCAAGCAAAGAAAAGCATATATTTGAATGATGGTATATGTCATCTTCATGCACCAATTGTTAATACCCGTAAATAAAGAAAAGTATATACTTGAGGAATCACCATTATCTTTAACTTAGTACCAAAATAGATTGATCAGAATCTAAACTAAAATAGCAGACTAAATTTGATGAAAGATGCTATAGTATGCTAGCTTTGGGGAGTTAGAAAATTATTCAAGAATTTGGATTCCATACTTGGATATTGATTAAAGATTTTGAAAGAGAAACTATGTAAGGGAATATCATAAAATTTGGAAGATAAGTGCGCACAAAACAAAAACCATGGGGTTGGTGCAATCTAATACAGTGACTGCTGGCAGAGAAGATGGATGGCAAGCAATGCAACAATTACCACCTCAACAAGATGTATTATCGGTTAGGACAAAAACAATGCCACCTTCAACAAGGAATTTGCAACCATGGGACCATGGTAATGCTGGGGCCATTATTCCATCCAGCTCTAGTAACCCACAACAAATGCTAGGGTCTTCTTACAACGATCCATCGATAGAAGTGTGGACAAACATCTATTTGGTGTGTTGTGCACATAGTAGTAGTAACAACATGCCAGAGCTCATTGGAGGTCGAATGCCATCTGAGTTGTTGACCTTTGAAGGGAAGCGCCAGGCCAAAGCAGTGGGCCACTATTTCCTTTATCGTGGTCTCCAATTTGATGCAATCTTCACCTCTCCTTTAGAACGATCCAAACAAACTGCATTTCATGTTTGCCAGGTATACATACACATGTTATTCTTCTATTTTCCTCTTGCATTCAACCGCTTCAAGGCATGACATGCACACGCACGTGCACTCACACAATCACTTCTTGGTTGCATGCATTTGTTTGAATGTCTAGCCGTGGAAACGTTTGTGGCACATTTATGTGTTCGCGCGCGCACACACTTACCATAATATCAACTTAGGAATATATATGCATTATTACACAAGTTGCAATCATGGGTCACAAACACATACAGGGTGGTCATACACAAACATTTGCAGCATCCAAATCATACAATCAATATAGATTTTGTTTATTCATATATGTTTTCTTACTCTAGAATCGATACATTTTCACCCCATTTTTCAAATCCGTTTGCTAGTCAATTTTGATGAAGAATTTTATTAATAGGAAATGTTACGAGGAAGAGTTACATAACTTGTTTCCTAAATGCTTTCTTAAATATGTTGTTGCATTGAAAACATTACATCATTCTTATTCGACATGGAATAAGTATTAGGAACTTAACATTGGACAAGAAAAGATTGAGTTTGGGGAAGCTCTAATGGAAATAAGCCAAGGATTATGGGAAAGGTTACACAAACATGAAGTATACACAAGAGAGCATCTTGCCATGGTTTATAACTTGCATCAAGATTTTCATGCTCCCGGAGGTGAATCCCAACGTCAAGTTGAATTCCGAATGATGGACTTTATAAACAATGTGATCCTTAATAAATCTATACAAGCTGCTAACCTCCATATAGATTCACGAACATACCGTTACACTAAACAAATCCCCTCAACACCAACATTGCAAGTTCATCCTCTAGAGGACAATGTTAATAGTTGCCCTAACATGCTTGTTAGTAAAAGCAATAATGAGGCTATCAAACCAATTGAAAATAGACGAATTCATGCGACATCACCATCTACAAACATTGTAGATGATGGAAGCATTGATAAAGTGTTTTCTCAACAAATGTCACCTTATAATGTGCTTATTATCTCTCATGAGGTGGCTATAAAATGTCTTTTAAAGGGAATTTTAGGATCAAGTGCTCACATGACTAACCACATCTGTATTGACAATGCTTCTATTACCATGTTAAGCCATTCAACGCATGTTGGTTGGAGAGTCATGCATGTTAATAATATTTCACATCTTGTATGAAATTTGGGAATGGATAATATGTTTGGTCAAATGTAGCTATGATGCCATATTTTCACCATCTTAAATCTTGGCATGTGTGACTATGGTAACATTTATATATCCTGTGTAAATTTTCTTATACCTTTGAAATTTGAATTCTCAAAATTTTCGCACCTTGTTGAAAACCTTTATGCACATTTTGAATGTTTTGAAGGTCATCAATCTAATGTGACCAATTATAATCACAAATCAGCTGAAATAGTATGCCTTGAAAGAAACTTCTCAAAAGCTCACTAGATTGGAGTGTGTGGTTCATACTTTGAGCTTTTCTAGATTAAACTAAAGACGCCATAGGCCTTTCCGTGTATGAACCGCACAAATTTCTCTATTTTAACATTTCACCAAATTTATGTTCCAGAATTCAAAGGACTATTGTACTTAACCTCTTAAAACCCAAGAGGATATAAAATAAGAAAGGTGGGAACAATGAAACTTTGCAATAAAATATGCATTCCGTTGAAGGTGAAAAATCTCTTACAACAAAAGGGGATATGTGAGAATAACGATCGACAAATGCAATCATATTTGACATCATTTATTTGTGTTTCAAACCCAATAATCCTATGCTTGACCGCCTTTAGTCGTGAAAACTTTATGGGATAAAAACTACAAAAATAGTCCTTGACAAACTCGCAAGTTGTAGTTGCGTAAAAGTGCATAAGGTTAATGTCTCGCTTGGGAATCTTAATCATGGGACAAACTAATGCAAAGTTTACCCTACTTCTATTTTTGAGATGTATAGAGATATGAATGCCAAGGTATGCAATTTATATGACTACCAACTTATGGGACAAACTTGGATCAATACCAACAAAAAGGTGGTGTGGTTAGGGTTAATCTCGTGTGCCAATAAAATAAGCTTCATCCAAACTTTGAATGTCATATAGACTCCACAAGATTTAGACTAATCTCATCCAATACACCTCTTATACAATTAAGAAGATGTTGAAGAGAAAATGCACACATCACATAGTAACCAGTTTGTGTTGGGCTATAGGAATTTGTAAACTATTCTTCAATAGTTACAATACTCTCTTCCCACTCGTAACGTTTAAAAGATGTTGAGCTGAAAATGTACTAACTAGATGAATGTCAATTCTCTCGTCCAATCATGGCTTTTCATATGAATTATTCAATGTGACATGAATCCATGTTATGAAAAATGGAAATAGATTATAGGAAGTCATTTGGGCCAATATGCTCAAAGTAATAGGTATAACGTTTTCGCGAGATTTGTCAAGACGACTCATGAAGTTTTTGCTAACAAGCTAGAAATGAGGCATTCTTGCAAAGAGGCCAAGAAAGGTCAACATATGAAAATGTCTTTTCAAAAAAATTGTCTTACAATCACCTTTTAGGCAAAAACAACTCATTAAAAAGCCAAGAAAGACAGAACACCTCACTCAACCAAGCTTGCAATGTTAGACTGGATCTATAGACGACACTCTAAGGAAGTTTCTTTTGGGTAGGGATATCCTAGTTTCAAAGGGCAAAGTTTAGGAAACAAACACATAAACACATAGATTTTAGGCCAAAACAAAGGAAATGAGTTTTAGAGAAAATTAATGAAAGGGGTGTTTTGATGAGGAACCAAACCATCCCTAAATTTCAAACGGGAACGAGGGTCACGAATGAACTACGTATACAAAATTAGATACAAATCCCCGATGGAGAAATCTTCATACGGAGGGGTTGCAACTCTTTTGGATTGCTATATTTTCTTAGGATGTCATTGACAATGGCATCATTGGAGTGGGGACCTTGTCGTCGAGGACATATGTACATAATAAGGTGGTGTGCCCAAAATAAGAAGAAGAACCAAACTCGACAAAACCCTTCTATTCCCTACCCTCCTCTAGACACCATGGCCTTTTGTGTTTGAGTGTGGGATGATGTCCAAAGAGCTAAAGTGTTGGTCCACATTTGGTCAAGTGGGATTTGTTGTTCCAATTCGAGAAAACCCAGATTTCGATGATAGGTAGCTCGGAAAGTGATAAGACGGTGGCACGTTTTTCTCGGCCGATGATGATGATGATGATGATGAACGATGGCCAGCAATCACGTGGGCGTCCAAAAGGCAAGAAGAGAGGATGGCAAAACTAACAAAACGAGGAGGTCACAAGAGACAGAGAGACTATAGGTAGGTAGGTAGGCAGGCAGGTGTGTGTGTGTGTGTACGCGAAGAAGGAAAGGTCAAGAATTGGGATGGGCGGGGTGGGGAGATAAAACTGAATGGATTGGATGGAAGAAATGGGCGAGCGACGGTTGGGCTGATGGTCAGGATATGGAAGGTAAGGCGGCGCGGCCGCCCAAAGCCCCACAGCCCTCCAATTGGGAGGAGGAGGAGGAGGCGGAGGCGGAGGATCTTCCCCCCCTCCCCCTCTCCTCTTCCTCCTCCGCCACAGGCCCTGGACAAAGTAACAAACACACACTCACTGCCCATAGCCATTGCTGGGCCGGCCACTAGCTATAGCTACTAGTATGTCAGAGCTGTATGGCAGCAACAGCAGGCCCAGCTCCCCCAAACCCCCTACCAAACGCGGAAGCTCCGCCGCCATTCGTAGCGGCGGCGGCGGCAGCGGCGGTAGTGATGCCCCCCGAGCCCTAGCCCAACACTCGGGACCTTCCGAATTGTCACCCGTGGATGCGGGAGACGATAGCGCTGGAGCCGACCCCGATCCCGATCCCGATCCCAACGTCGATCCCAATGTCGATCCCGAACTCGAACCCGAACCCGAACCCGACCCCGACCCCCGGCATACCCCGGAAGCCAGCACCCGGTATCGCGGCATCCGCCGTTACGCCGCCGGCGACAACTACCGCACCACCTACGTCTGCTGCGTCACCAACCGTGACTCCCCCCACAACAACCGCCAGATATGGCTGGGCCGCTACTACGAGCCCCAGGCGGCCGCCATGGCCTTCGACGTCTTCTGCCTCTTCAACCACCGCGACGCGCACGTCAACTTCCCGGCGCTGCTGCCCTTGTACTCCCGCTTCGTCCCGCGCCGCTCCCTGGACGCCCACGGCGCCTTCCTCCCCATCTCCGCCGTCGACCTGGAGATGATCAAGCACATCGGCTTGGGCCTCATCCGTGCCTTCTGGCCCGACTCCTGCGCCGCCATCCACACGCGCCGCAACCGGAAGGCGCTGCCTATGCCCTCCGCCGCCCAGGCCGGCGTGACGGCGCAGCATGCCGCCGCCCTGCAGGCGGGCTACTATAACGAGATCGAGGATGGGGTGAGAGTGGCGGCTCTTGTGTTCATGAGCACGCAGCGTGCATTAGCGCAGCAGGCGGCGCAGCTCCTCGGGGCGGCGGCGGCTCCGCTACCTCCTCCACCACCTCCTCCGTCGGTGGCGGCGGCGTCTCCGGCTCCGGCTCGCCACCAATCCCATTCTTTCCCACCTGCATCTAATCTCATGATCCACACCGCGTCTGTCCCTGTCCTTCCACAGTCGCCGCTCCCTGCGCCTATACGAGCCAGAAGAAGATTCCTGTCAGAAGAAGAAGAAGAAGAAGAAGAAGACTACTCCCCCCCCCCGCCGCCGCCACCGCAAGCCACAAGGCTCTTAGGAGCTCATGCTGACCCCCAAGTCTCCCAAAGGCAAGGACCTCTCACCGCCATGGCTCTCAGTTTCCCACACCACTTCTATGGATCTTCATCCGCCTCTTCTTCTTCTTCTTCTTCAGCTCCGCCTCCTCCGCCTGCTGCTGCTGCCGCCGCCGCTCTCTCCAGACTCTTAGCCTCCCTTCCTCCTCCTCCCCCTCCCCATGAACCTACTTATTCACATGACATCCCTACCATGCATGCTTTCCTGGGTACATCTTCGGGCGGTGGTGCCGCCACTACAGATGCGGAATCCCCGATCCCGCCCCCGGCATTGCCTCCACTGTCTCCCACTCAACGAAGGCCGATCCCACACGAGCTCCAACTCTTCGACATGCCCGACCGACAATCACCACATCCTCCACCCCCAAACTTAGCACCTCCGCCATATCCTCCTCCCCCGATAGTTAGTTCCTCGCCGTCAACTCGGACCCTGCCATCCTTAGAGCTGTCCCTAGGATCTTTTGTCCCATCGCCCTCTAGGGATCCAATGTCTCCATTGGGTTATATACAACCACCACCTAACCAACAACAACTAGTACAACAACCATGGAACCAACGACAACAATGCCGGCAACCTCGATTGTTCACTAATGTCGGAAGTGCCCACCAAGCACTTCCGGAAGCTGCCGACATTCTGCCGAGAGCACAGCAAGCGCACGACCCTATCGCCTCGTCCATCTCGAATTCTTCGCCAACCTTAGGGGAGCTTCATGTGAGGATGGCCAATAGTAATTATAACTCCTCTTCTGCATGGAGGTCCTCCAGTAGTTTTCCACATTCAGCACATACGCTAGATCCTCATCCTAACCCTCATGATTATGAGAATGAAAGCAAAGAAGAGAAAAGATGAAGGTTGAGAGAGAGACAGACAGTAATATGTGTCAAAAAGTGTTCACAAATCATAATAATACTAACGTAGGCTTCGACTTCTCCTCCTCCTGGTGGTAGTATTCCTTCTATATATAACCCACAAGCATTCCTTTGATGCAGCTGAAGATCTAAATTTTGATTAGTGTTAGGGATAATCTTGCCAATGTAAATTTCTCTCTTTTTTCTCTTATTGAATCTTTGATCCTGATCACACACTAGTAGTTTGACCTTATTTGTAAACAAAGATATCTCCAAGTCTCATAAGATTGTGTGTCAAAATCATTCATGTTTTCTTGAGTTCTGATCATTGATAAACATCATTCGATATAACATGAGTGTATAATAATACATGGGCAGACCTATACTTGTAATTCAAATTATAACATTGGATTTGCTTGCTCGAAGAAAGGTGGTCTACAATACAATTTTCTCTTTATTGTGTATGTGTATGTGATAGCTTGATATTAATACTTATTCTTGACTACCTTTGGGATCACATGACACGTGCATGGAACATATCTTGGATGTTATATATACTTCTCCCATAAAAACCTAGTGAAGGATGAATATCTCGTCTCCCATGCTCAAGATCTAAAGGTGATTCACGAGGAGTATGATGACTTGTTAGATAGGCATGATAATATAAGTGTTATACTTAACTCTCACTTCAAAAAGTTGATGACTAGTAATTGAGTTTTTTCTAATCATGCCAAGTAACTTCTTAGCACATTTCTTGAATTGAACACGGTAATCTTTTTTCTAGTAAGTGTAAGTGTCATCGTGAAAGAAAAAACACCACCACTACGAACTTGCAATGAACTTTGGATCCCTCTAGGATTCAGACCACCAAGATTAACACATCAGTGCATTCTTCATCAATGGCTATACTCCCAAAGTATTGTTGAAAACATGATGACTATATTTCCAATGACAATTTTTTAAATAGCTTCATTTATGAACTTGCCAACCATTTATCTTAATTCATCAATGCGTACAATAGATAGAATTTGATTATTTTCCTCACCCTTGACTGCATCCAAACTCATACGGCACTTTTGACCTTCATGACATCCATTATGAAATCATTTTTATTTGGCCTACATTTCTTAATGACACTACAAGGTATGTACTTGGGCAAAAGGCATAGCTTCAATGACCTCACACAAAAACCAGGGAGAGAGAGAGAGAGAGAGAGAGAGAGAGAGATAAAGAGAGAGATTAATGTATTCTTAGATAGATTTTGGCACATTAGGCAATCGGTTACAATAATGGGATGTGTACCCATTCATCAAAAGTAAAAATAAAAAAACAAAAACAAAAATGGTTTAGAGTGGTACAAAATTGTTATGGGATGCAACATGTTCTATAAAGGAAGCGACTATGTGTTGAGACTAGTTTCATTCCATTTGAGTCTCTCAAAAATGAGTGGGGGGTTGAAAGGTTTCAATGCAAGTGCTGACCATAGCTTCTAGGCAAGGGTAATTCCCGTTCCCTTATTCTTAATTGCTTATGCACGGCAACAACTGAGTTTGAACCCCGTTATTCGAGGGCCCGACCATAGCTTCTAAGCAAGGTTAATTCTCACTCCCTTATATTCTTAATTGCTTATGCACAACAACAAGTGAGTTTGAAGCCCGTTATTCGAGGGCATTTGGTTGCTCTTTGGTTTTCTACTTCAGTGAGGGAGAGGTTGAGCAACAAGGGAGAGGTTGAGTAGTGTAGGTGTGGGCGAATATTAGATGACTAGCATTTTGTAGTTTGTCGTCTCTATGCCCTTTTACCTCTAAGATATACTTGCCTAGTGTCTTTATGTCTAAGGTATCAAATCATTATGTCAAGATGGTGGGAGAGGATCCAAGTATGTTTTAGTATTTAAATTCTCTTATCTTGACATAAGTTAGACATTTACATGTAAAATGGTACTCATCCTCTATCTCTATGTGACATAATTTACATATCCCTTCCTCTCTTGGAACTCATTATCTCATCCATTTTCAATCTCAAGTTAGTGGGATGATACTCTAAGTTGTCCAATGGCAACCCTTAGTGCATTTGAAAAGAACATATCTAGATATTTTGGTCATATAATAAAACCTAACTCAAAGAATTGCATAAAATGCTCCTTTTAGTACAATGTTTTAGATAGGAGTGGATCTAGTGTGTTGATCCATCAATGGTTAGTATAAAATTGCCATGTTTCGTGGTGTATCACTTTATGATGGTTCCCATGAGAGATTAAAGTTTTACTACAATATTATACCATGCGTCTTGGCAAAAGGTCGAGTTCTTCCACTTTGTATCTTAGTGTGAACACATCCAAATAGATAGGGCTTAGTATATAAGCTCTAACCTAACACTGTAACAACAACCTTCTTGTATCTTGAGTCCTGTAGAGAGAGAGAGTTACAAAATAACGAGAAACTCCATTGAAGCTCCAACTATGTGTCAATCTATTGTTTTCTTCCTTGTCGCATATCTGTGTTGTTTGTTGTGCACATAACCGACAGGTCCTCCCATACTTCCGCATACATATCGAACCCTATATACGACAACTGGTATCAGAGCAATCTGTTGTTTAGCGGCAACAAAACAACAGAGAAAGCTAAAAGAAAAGACAAGGTCAGTAAAAATCTCATTTCTCAAAAAGAGCATGGCTTCAACATCCGGTACAGGAATTGAAATCCAGAAGTTTGATGGAAAAAAATTTGCCCTATGGAAAGAGATGATGCATGATGTGTTGATCATCAGAAGACAGGTCGAAGCCATTCGACACAATGAGAAACCTGCTTCGATGACAACCGAAGTGTGGAGATCCATAGACAAAATCGTGTGCTCCACCATCCTAATGCATCTGGCCGAAAACGTCTACTTCAGCATGGCCAAGGAGACAACAACATTCTCGTTATGGGAGAAGTTGCATGTTGTGAATGAAAAGAAGTTCTCATCTTTGAAACTGATACTAATCAAACAATTGTTCAATATGAAGATGAGAGAAACCGATACAACCACCTCCCACATCAACACCTTCAACTGGGTGTTGTTTGAACTCTCCTCCCAAGGGATTAACTTCGAAGAAGAAGTGAAAGCCCTTGCCCTCCTATCGAGCTTGCTGGCGAGTTGGGAGGTATTCTACACGATTTGCCAATAGTTGATGAAATTTAAATCTAGAGGAAACAATCGGCCAAGTCCTCACTGAGGATATTAGATGAAAATCGATGGGAATCACCATCGACGAGTCGGCAGAAGCCCATCACTAGACCGAGTCGATCGACCGAATTAGTAGATCGAGAGAACAAGCAAACAAAACCGGTCGGAATACCAATCGGTCGAAAACGAGGGGAGACCGACAATGGTTGAAGTTGAGAATGAATCGATCAGGAGAATTCTACACCCACTGCAGAAAAGCCAGTCACAACATTTTCGATTGTTGTTTTCGATCAAGAGGAAAGAGAATGGTCGGCGATCCGAGCGGAATCGAGGGCGATTCGACTCGAACCACTCTCCAGTTGGAAACGAAGTCAATGTTGCCGACACCCGATCGGGAGAAATCCTCTCCTTAGAGGACTCAATGATCGGAGAGGTCCTCTACAGTGCGCAAGACACACATACGTGATTGCTGGATTCTGATGCCACATTCCACATGACCCTAAACATTGAATGGTTTTCAAACTATTCAACCGACGTCAGCGGCACCGTCCGACTCGCAATGGGCAGGAGTGCAGAATTGCAGGAATTGGCGAAGTACCAATTCAATTGTCGAAAACTTGTACCCAATGATGGCGATCGATCTAAAAGGGGCTGTGAACGTATCCGAGAAGACCGACCCAAACTTATGGCATGGCCGACTTAGCCATATGTCTCATGCCGGACTCGATCGGCTAATGGCGGTCGGTTACATCCCAAAACTCTCGGCAAAGACGGACTTCTATGAGCATTGTCGATATGGGAAACAGGCCCAAAGTTTGCACTCTCTTCACTATGAGATGGTACGACAACCTAGAGCTCGTACACACAAATATATATGGGCCTATGCCCGAGCGATCACTAGGAGGCTCCCAATACTTCATCACATTTGTAGATGATTGTACACGGAAGGTCTAGGCCTATTCGATTAGGTTGAAAGACGAAGCGCTCGAGGTCTTCACTCGGTGGATAACTGAAGTGGAGAACCGGTCAGGATACAAAGTGAAGACACTCTGATCTAACAATGGCAGTGAATACACCTCCAGAGCCTTCAAACAGTACTTGCCCAACAAAGGGACCCGGCATCAAAATACCATTCCATACACACCCATGCAGAATGGAGTGGCAGAACGGATCAACCGAACGATCCAAGATAGGGTGACGGCAATGCTCCAGCAAGCCGGAATGAAGCTGGAGTTCTGGGCTGAAGCATTGTAAATGATAGTTTACTTGATAAATCGAACACCGTCGAAAGCAATCAGGCCCGAAGTGCCACAAGCACTATGGTCAAGCAAACAACCGACCTATGACAGACTTTGTATATTCGGATGTGACGCCTATGCATTCATCCCTAGGGAGAAGAGGACCAAATTGGCACCCCATGAAACAAAATGCATATTTCTCTGTTATGGAACCGATGGGGAAATCGGCTACAGGCTATGGGACCCAGAGAACCGGAAGTTGATCCGGAGCAGTGATGCGATCTTCAATGAAGGCTCTATTCTCTCTACACAGAACCAACACACAATACTGGGCAAAAGGTCTCTTTTAAAATCAATTGAGACGTCGTAGAAAGAGCAACCCATCGGGCCGAATCGGTGATTCGACAAACAGTCGAAATCAACTGAGCCGACATCACCCCTACCTACCCCGAATCGGCAAGGGGTCCACTAGTCGAAAATGGGTCGACTACTCGATTGACAAGAACTGACAAAGATAATACTTCGAAGGCAAAATCTGCCATGTCAATCAATCCCAAAGAAGGGAAGTATGACGTGACACCGGCGAAATCCCTCTATAGGGGCGAGTCATCCAATAGGACTCCTGACATCAGTGGTTCAACAAGTACCGATCGACCGATAGAGCCGATCGAAGGATCCGAACTGATCACTTTGACACCTACGAGATACGGATGAATTCGAAGGCCAACAAAGTTCTATCAATCGGGTCTTGACTACGTCAACTACACCGATGTAGGCAAACCAAGCACATACGAAGAAGCTATAGTTGCACCAGACACCGATACATGGCTACAAGTCATGCAATCTTGGATGGACTCGATTCGACATAATCAAACATGGGAGCTGGTCGAACTACCAGCAGGATGGAAGTCGCTACCCTACAAATGGGTCTTCAAGTACAAACATGTATCCGACTTTGAGAAACCCAAATACAAAGCTCGGCTTGTCGCGAAAGGGTTCAAATAGAAACATGGAGTTGACTACAACGAGATATTCTCACCAGTAGTCAAGATGACCACCCTTCGGCTCCTTCTTAGGGTCGTGGCGACAGAAGACGTGGAGCTCGAGTAGCTAGACATAAAGACGACATTTCTACACTGTCATGAACAGTACTAAGACAGAGAAGGAATTAGTACTAAAAGAAGTATTAGTACTAAGAGAGGTGAAGAACTCTCGAGAGAAGGAAAGAGTGAGTGAGAGGGAGGGAGAGAGAGATCGAGAGAGAGAGAGAGTGATGATAAGAAAAAATATATATTATGTGAAGAGAATGTACAATAGTAGCTAGGAGGCTTAAGACTGGCGTTGAACCGATTTGGTTCGAAATAATGCCTTGTGCCTCCTTTTATAGTGTTCTAACGAATATTCTTGAAGTTTCTAGAATGTTCCAGAGGCAATGGGACGACCATCGACGACTACTACAAAGGCAGGACATGGGAGTTTTCTGAGAGATATCCGATGAGCTTGGGCAAATTTCCTATCCATGAAGCAAGAATTAGCTCCGGAATCTAGAAGTGCTAAGACATGTACTGGAGGAGTACTTTTAGTACTAACTGTTACTTGGGCTACGAACACATTGCTAACTTGCTTAGAGGGAATGGAACCACTAATGGGCTGCACAGATCTAGGGTTGTCCAACCAAACGACTCCTATTTTGGCTGGACTTAGTCGTTTAACTCTTCTTCTAACTGACTAAGGACATCGAATTTGTTCGCTAGATTTGGGCTATTAGTACTATTAGGACTATCAGATATCCCTACTGAAATAGACTCGGGTTTAGTACAATCAGAACTAGCAACTATTTGGTTTACCTGCATTCTTGGCCTATGGGGACAGTTTACCGCGATATGCCCTGGTCCACCGCAATAAAGACATAGTCGGTTTGCTCGGCGTCGTTGCTTTTCTTCTTCCGATAGCGGTCCACAACGACGTCTGGTGTCAATTTCCATCGGAGTTGGAGTACTTACTGGAGGCGCATTATATGACTCCCTCGGAAAAGGTTTCGCTACCACTGAGGTGTAGGTAGGCTCTGATCTTGCCCTCGGAATCTGGAATTGTCATTCCGAACGTCGTTCAAAGAGGCGGTTGTCGCATCTCACCGCGCGACTAATTGCTTCTGTTAATGACTTTGGCTCTTCGGGGAAGGTCAAGAGTAAATCCTTGACATCGTTGCGTAAGCCATAACGGAATTGCTCCATCAATGCATGATCATCCCAAGGGATATCGGCCGCGAGTAGGCAGAAATCTGCAGCGTATGCGGAAGCTGGACGATCACCTTGGCATAATCGCCGGATTTTGTTGATTGCATTCCTTATGTTGTCAATATCTCCAAAACAGGCCTTAAACTCACTTATAAATTCTTCAAAACTGTTAAGTAATGGAGAATCCTTTTCCAACAATGGAGCAAACCATGGTAACGTTGAGCCACTAAGGAGAGTGCCTACTAGTCCCACTCGTGATTGTTGAGCGGCAAGCTCAACTGGAGCCGGATCGGCTGAATAAGCCTGAGCCAGTAAGCGAGATGAATCGGTATGCCGGTGAGCAACCAAGCCGGTAAGCAGTAAGGACCGGTGAGCTGGGGAGCCGGTATGCCGGATCCAATCCGTAACCGGAAGCCTAGTATAGGTTAGACTACTAGGCAGTTATAGTCTCATAGTTAGTGTCAGATGCTTGTGTGAGCATTGAAGTACACCGTACTTCTAACAGTCCCATGTGGACTTGTATAAATAGCGCTGATGAGCGCGTTGTAGATACAGAGCACAGAGTATTCATATAATTTTGGAAAATAGTGTGTTTTGCTCTCTCTCTCTCTCTCTCTCTCTCTCTCTCTCTCCCACGTACTCTCTCTCTCTCTCTCTCTTTGTGTATTGTTCTTTCTAACGCTTCCGCAAGCAATCTTTTACAGTGATGCATCGATGGGATATCGAGAAGGATGCATTTGTATCACTAAACGTACCTGATTCAAAAAACCCCTAAACTGTGATCGGGTCCCATCAAATTTTGCAGGAAAACCGATCTTGGGTTCTTTGTGAATCCCTTGAGTGCTTGATCCTTGTTGTTGTAATGATATGATAGTCGCTTCGAGTTGTTGTACACGTAGCGTCAGCTCCCCATGTTGTTGTTGTTTTTCAATCGCTATTTGTTGAAGATCCCCCAACAAACGATGCTTTTCTTGTTCTAGTGCTACAAATTTCTCTTTTAAGCACTGGAGCTCCGAGAAAACAGATTGGTATTCCTGAGTGCTAACAGTTTCCATTTTACTAGGGAGGATAAGAGGATTAATAAGAAGATAAAAAGAAGAGGAGGAAAGGAAGATACAGAAGGAAGATCGACCAACAGAAAATCGGTTCAAACTGTCAGGAACAGTACTAAGACAGAGAAGGAATTAGTACTAAAAGAAGTATTAGTACTAAGAGAGGTGAAGAACTCTCGAGAGAAGGAAAGAGTGAGTGAGAGGGAGGGGGAGAGAGAGAGAGAGAGAGAGAGAGAGTGATGATAAGAAAAGATATATATTATGTGAAGAGAATGTACAGTAGTAACTAGGAGGCTTAAGACTGGCGTTGAACTGATTTGGTTCGAAATAATGCCTTGTGCCTCCTTTTATAGTGTTCTAAGGAATACTCTTGAAGTTTCTAGAATGTTCCAGAGAAATCTGGAATATACATCAATTTTCTATAATAAAACATAAATGAAAATAATATTCTACGTATTACAATGTATGGTCTAATGGTCAAGAGCTCGACCCATGTAGCATAAGGTCATGGGTTCGAGTCTTGCCATATCATGACATACACGGAGATCTGGAAGAAGACATCTACATATCTCAATCGGCAGGCTTCACAATGACAAGGGAGGAAGGTCACCTCCTATGTCGACTGAAGAAAAGCCTTTATGGCTAAAAACAAGCGCCAAGGATGTGGTACCAGAAGTTTGACTCCTACATTCGACTACTCGGCTACAACCGGTTCGACTCCGACCCATGTCTATATACTCGGCAATTGGTCGACGAGTCCTGGATCTATCTGATCCTATATGTTGACGACATGTTGATTGTAGGAAGCAATCAAGCCGAAATCGAAAAGCTAAAGCAGAGCCTTCACAACAAGTTTGCGATGATGGAACTCGGACAAGCCCGACACATTCTGGGAATGAGGATTGAGCCAAATCGAACAACAAAGACTCTCTGGCTCTCCTGATCCGACTACATGCAAAAGTCATTGAGGTGCTTCAACATGGAGAATGTGAAGCCAACATCAACACCACTTCCGACGTTGATCTGACTATCGGACAAAGACTCTGCTTCGACGGATAAGGAGAGAGAGCTCAAAGGAAAGATACCCTACGCATCGTTCGTAGGAAGTATCATGTACGTGATGGTGGCGACCCAACCTGACCTTGCCTATGTCGTAGGGGTCGTAAGCTGCTACATGTCAAAACAAGACGGAAGCATTGGGAGGTCGTCAGGCATATCTTCAGGTACCTAAGAAGGACCAAAGATACACAAATGACTTTCAGATCAACAAACCCGACCGAAGTCCAAGGCTATACTGACTCTGACTATGCCGAAAATATGGACAATCGGAAGTCGACATCATGATATATTTTCATCTATGGCAGCGGGCCATATCATGGAGGTCGAAGCTGCAAGAGTGCATAACTCTGTCCACCACAAAGGCAGAGTACATAGCAGCATCAAAATCCAGCAAAGGAAGCCATCTAGTTGCACTGACTGTCAACCGATTTCTCGATGACAAGTCAAATCAACCAACCAACACCGACCATTTACTACGACTCACAGAGCGCGATACACCTCATAAATAATCTTGTCTATCATGCGAAGACAAAACATATTGAGGTGCAGTATCATCACATCCGAGAGCTCGTAACAGAGAAGAAGCTCGAAGTTCGGAAGATCAACACTGAGGTAAACATCGTTGATTGCTTGACGAAGCCACTCCCAAATCAACGCTTTAGAGCACTAAGGAAAAAGATGGGACTATGAGAAGCGACCGAGTAGAAGAACGCCGAGTGTGGAGCAGAAGTTAAGTCAAAGACATGCCCGACCGGACGAGCCGACAAGGCAAAGTCAAAAGAATCGGAAGCACAAGAGCAAGCACAAGCTAACAACAGACGATCGACCCAAAGCCATAGCGCGATGTCGGGGTAGTTGTGGTTTGTGCGGCGAAGTCGCAAGGACTAAGGTTAAAAGGAGTTGGCTATATATTTTATCAGGCTTGTGCAACAATGTTAGAAAGATTAAGGATAAGAAGAACAAGAGTTAGAAGTAATATGCAAGAGACGGATGAGCAAAGATAAGAGATAAGAGACAATGTATGATTTAAGAAGTGAAAATGTATTATAAGAATAAGGTTTATATTAACAACACAATATTTTACCAAAGTTACAATGTCGATCACAAGATGAAACCCTTCTCTACCAACTCTTGATTTGAACCCTCAACTTCAACTCCGAGAGACAAAACATTTCCCCAAATGCACTAGCTTCTTTGCTTGATTATATTATTTGATTTCTTACTTTCTCTTCTTGATCACCCTATTTTCCCTTGATTCATCCCTTAATTCCTTGCCTCTCTTTATAAGTTCTCTCATGCATATGATGATATGGGGGTGCATGGCATGCATGGCATGCATGTGATGCATGATCACCATTTGGCGCACATGCTTTACATGTGATGCATGATAGCCATCATGCTCATCTAAGTTCTAATGTATGAAGATACACATGTCATAAGTATGATGATAAAAATATAAGTATAGAAAATAACTTGTCCTAATGGTATATGCTTCGTCCTTGGTGTGTGAGGTTATGGGTTCAAGTCTCTCAAATGTTACTTAACACAATATTGAAGGTTGTTTTTATATCGTGAAGCAAATCCTTCACGACACCCACCCCCTCTGAACTTGCACATTGGATGTGCAAAGTTCATCCAAAATCTTGAAAAAACTCTTCATTCCCTTTCCGAATTGGATGTTTCCTGAAGCACTCTTTGTTTCTTTCATGGTTAGGCCTCACGGTTAAGAATTGTATTGTCTTCCTTCCATCCTGAGTCTTGATCCTCGTGAAAGCCAAACCATCATCAATCACGTTTGTTTCCATCTTTATTACATTGATGTATGGTTGACCAAGGATGACAAAGTAGGTTGATCTATCATGCGCAAAGAAATTTTGATCCACCGACACATCTCCCATTGTTACTTTCACACTGGGACATGCTCCCAACAGATCCTCCATAGTCTCTGTGGCAACTCTTATTTTCCACCCATGATCTTTGTCGATCTACCACCATCCTTGAGCATAAAATTCCGATGAAATCATGTTAATCTTTGATCCATGATTGATCAAAGCAATACATGGAATTTGTTGCTCCCTAATTTTTGCAGGTGCCTTTGTTGTTGCTTGAGCCCAATGGTCCCTTATATAATGACTCCTATCCCCTTCATGAATCCCAACATCATTTATCTTCTTTAAACTTGCACCATTAATTGTGCCACAATCCAAATCTTGGAGTATTGTTGCACACCCTCCCGTAACTTCTTCCATCAAATGTTTTATATTTGTCACACCTTCTATGTCCGAAGCAAGCGTGAAAGTTGGGTATGTCTTCCATTTTACTTTATTAGCTTCTTTTGACTCAGGAGCATCCTTTTACATCTCTCTTCTCTCTTGTTCTTGTGTCTCATGCATTTTAGCTAGATTAGCCTCCTTGGCCCTCTTTCGCTTCTCTTCCATTAGTACATCTTGTGCATTCACTTGGGCAAATGCTGATAGTGAGTCGACCGGATCATTCCATCTAGTGAAGTTTTGTATTTCATCACCCGCTCTTTTTAATTCATCCACTCGAACCTTCCCTTTTCTTTCATACTTCGTCACATCTTGCCAAAAGCTAGATCCACCATATGAATCTTCTACTGGTAACCCTAAGGTTGTCAAAGATTGTATTGCTTGAATTGTTTTTATCTCAACATCTTTCATTAGCTTTTTCATTCCACCTTGCCCGAAGTTGAGTAGGAGTGGTTGTCGTGTCTCGGTCGAGTGAATCTTACCATCTTGATAGTAGATTTTATCATGATTAAGAGCGTTCCTATGTTCTTGATAGTCTTTCTTATGATGGTTGATATTGTCACAGCACATACACCTTCGGATCATTCCACCTCCTTGCCTTGACGAAGTTGAGCTTTGTCCCGATTCTAGCTTCGTCACTTCGATCGACAAGTCTTTCATGCCTTTCACCAACTCACGCAAGAGTGAATCTTCTATTTTCTTCTCTCCCAAGTTGTTTCCCATTTTGTCTCCCTTCCTCTCAGGCAACTCCATAAACCATAACTTTCTTTTACAAAAATGGTTGCACACCCTTTTCACCTCCTCCTAGTCTTTGGTAAGTCCACTTGGACTATTCTGATCTTCCAGAAGCATTCCCAAGTCCATCCTATCTTTAATATTAGTGTCTTGTAGAAACAATATTATTTTATCTGGCATTATTATATTTCTATCCCTAACATTTAATTGCTCAAATCTTTCTGAAAACTCTTTTAACACTTCCAAAACACTTAAATGTTTATTAGACTCTACCCAATCCTTGAAAGCTCGCCTTGTCATCCTTGACATATCGTTGAGGTTGTATTCATTCAGTAATGCTCTTTCGAAAGTTGCCCATGTCTGATGCTCCCTCTGTAGCTCTTGGATCCTTTGTTATAGCCCAATCGTAGCAGCTCCCTCTGTAGCCCAATCGTAGCGACTCGACTAAAACTATTAATTTTGGCAGCTTTGTCGACTCCATGTTTAAGAATTTCTTCATTGTAAATCTTCAAATATCTTGTTAAATTTATACCTTCGAAGATTCCTACTCGTGCAAGAATATTGTCGACGGCTTTGTCAATGCTTGCTATCATCCCTTGCTCCCGCATCATTCGTTCCATCATCGTATACATAAATAAGCCTCATTTGCTCCTCCATTTTTCCTTGTCGTCGCCTTCACGTCGGGTTCACCAAATTTGTCAGGGTAGTTGTGGTTTGTGCGGCGAAGTCGCAAGGACTAAGGTTAAAAGGAGTTGGCTATATATTTTATCAGGCTTGTGCAACAATGTTAGAAAGATTAAGGATAAGAAGAACAAGAGTTAGAAGTAATATGCAAGAGACAAATGAGCAAAGATAAGAGATAAGAGACAATGTATGATTTAAGAAGTGAAAATGTATTATAAGAACAAGGTTTATATTAACAACACAATATTTTACCAAAGTTACAATGTCGATCACAAGATGAAACCCTTCTCTACCAACTCTTGATTTGAACCCTCGACTTCAACTCCAAGAGACAAAACATTTCCCCAAATGCACTAGCTTCTTTGCTTGATAATATTATTTGATTTCTTACTTTCTCTTCTTGATCACCCTGTTTTCCCTTAATTCCTTGCCTCTCTTTATAGGTTCTCTCATGCATATGATGATATGGGGGTGCATGGCATGCATGAGATGCATGAGATGTATGAGATGCATGATCGTCATTTGGCGCAAGTTCTAATGTATGAAGATAAACATGTCATAAGTATGATGATAAAAATATAAGTATAGAAAATAACTTGTCCTAATGGTATATGCTTCGTCCTTGGCGTGTGAGGTTATGGGTTCAAGTCTCTCAAATGTTACTTAATACAATGTTGAAGTTTATTTTTATATCGTGAAGCAAATCCTTCACGACATCGATACACTTCATAAATAATCTTGTCTATCATGCGAAGACAAAACATATTGAGGTGCGGTATCATCACATCCGGGAGCTCATAACAAAGAAGAAGCTCGAAGTCCGGAAGATCAACATTGCGATAAACATCGTCGATTGCTTGACGAAGCCACTCCCAGATCAATGCTTTAGAGCCCTAAGGACAAAGATGGGACTACGACAAGCGACCAAGTAGAAGAACGCCGAGTGTGGAGCAGAAGTTAAGTCGAAGACCTGCCCGACCGGACGAGCCGACAAGGCAAAGTCAAAAGAATCGAAAGCACAAGAGCAAGCTTGAGCTGACAACAGACGATCGACCCAAAGCCAAGAGCCAAAATCGGACATGAGCCGATCCAAACAAAATGAGCCTACTCGATAAAAGATGTTGCGAACAAATCGATCCGACCGATTCAGATAACCAGTCGAATCAAGTTAGAGAACGACTTCACCTCTGCCTACTCGGCTAGATGCCAATTGATTCGTAACTATAACTGTAGATTAAAATTGTAATCTAGGTTTACGGGGGAGATAAACCCATACAATTGTAAGTATAAAGAGTAGTCCTTTTACATGGGAGTTTGTTGGTATAAGAAGGCCGACTCCTTCCACTTTGTATCTTAGTGTGAACATGTCCAAATAGTTAGGGCTTAATATATAAGCTCTAACCTAACACTGTAACAACAACCTTCTTGTATCTTGAGTCTTGTAGAGAGAGAGAGAGAGAGTTACAGAATAACGAGAAACTCCATTGAAGCTCCATTTGTGTGTCGATCTACTGTTTTCTTCCTTGTCGCATATATGTGTTGTTTGCTGTGCACATAACTGACAAGTCCTCACATACTTCTGCATACATATCAAACCCTATATACGACAATGAGTTAGTCTCTCCGAACTCCTAAAGTGATGGAGATGCCTTGAAAACTTGACGAGATATCCTATCTAGTGATTAGCTATGTATCCTATTAATAAAAACTATAGTTGGAAGAAGTTTTTCTACTAGCATGGGGGATAAAGTGAACCATGCTCTAATGATTTCATGTGGCACTAATAACATCGTGACAAATGGTCTCTCTAATTGTGACCACGTGAAATATGGTAGCCCTCGACCAAACTACTGTTGCATACATGAGGGAAGGGGTTACTAATGAGTTTAGGCTCTTAAAAGCATGCTTGGTGGCATTGTCTCTCTAAGAGTGAGAGGGACACATATCATCTTGTTAGTCTATCTCTTATGTTGTTTGTGTCATCGAAAATTTACCTACACTTAAAATGACTCTAAGATATACATATGATCTTACTACCTCAACTTGTCTATTAGATAGAGTTAGGTGACATTTCGTCCTAACCTAAGCATATGTGTGGAAGATAAGAACTTTAGTTATCCCCAGATTCACTACCAATCTTCTTTGTGCGCAAAAGTCATCTAAGGCATTAAGATGGCTTTGTAGGTCATGTTTTGACTCAGAGAGTAAAACTATATATCGTCTGCAGAAAGCAAGATATTGAGTTGTGTGCCCCCAGGTCTACTTCGTTGCCTCCCTTAAGAGTCGGTGATAGGGAACCACCTTGTTTTACACTAATGGTGCTAGTGAAGCAATTGGATAGGCCACCCATACGTTGTACGCACTTGAAGGCTTGCTCATATAATGTAGAGATGGCCCAAATCATTTCATCTAGTATCTCAAAGCTTTTAAGCCTATCAAACAAACGCTTTTGTAGGGACTGTGTTAAAGGCATAACGAAAGTTCACAAAACAACGATATAATTTCCTCTTGCGAACCTTGGACTAGTCAATTAAGAATCTAAGCATGAAGATATGGTCAGTAGTAGAAAAAGGCTCATCTAAAGCCGGCATGTTCGGTTGCTTTGAAGACTCAATGTGTCGATATAAATCTTTGAGCTATGCTTCCATCATTACACCATATAGTGTAGAGAGAGAGAGAGAGAGGACATAGTTTCTTGAGACAGAGAGGAAAAGAGCAAACGAGAGAGGCAAAAGAAAATCCTAAAATTGTTGTAAGCTGAAGGAGTAGTAACATAACTATTTATTCTTGAGTTTTACGAAGGGTTATAAAAGCAAGTTAATAAATATTTCCATATTCACATATTTGATCTACACAGAGGGAGAGAAGGGGTAGAGAAGAAGAAGAAGAAGAAGAAGAAGAAGAAGGGGGTTTATTTCCAGAGAGACCCACTTCAACAAGGAGCTCCGTCTTCCTCTCGCCGCTTTCCAAGGTAATCTCCTGTCTCCATGAACACACAGAATACCTAATCTAAACAAGGAAAACACGATTCTTGTTTCAAACCCTTGCTTCTTCTTCTTTTCTCTTCTGATGCCAAAGGCGGCGGTGCTCGTGATCCTGTGATGAATCTATCATCCATGGAAGAAGCTCTTTGATTGAGAGAACAATACTACCGGTTTCCACAGGTTTTTCTTAGGTTGTCTAGTTTTGGGCGGTTTTCATTTTGGGTTCTCTTCTTTTGGGATTTTTTCTTCGGCTTCAATCATGGCCATGCCTAGTGGTGAAGAATGGAAGGAAAACCAAGATCAGTTCACAGCATCTATGGATACATTCACACCATCAGTAAGAGCTTCCGAAATCTCAAAGGAAACTCATTCCATAGTATCTCAACCAAAAGAGATGCGAGGAACCCGGACTGATTTTGTTATACCTAAAAACAAGCTCTCTGGGGCGCTTGTTCCAGTAACTAGAGCTAGTAAGTGGGAGCCAATCGAGTCAAAAACAGAACACTTTCCAAAGTTAGAACATTTGTCGAGTTCATCTTCGAGGAAGACTAAATGGGCGCCTGATTTGTCTGAAGATCCTGATGTGAAACGACGACGAGCCCTTGCGTTACAGGTAAGCATCATACTTGCTTGGTTTATTTCATGTATTTGTTCTCATTACAATGAATCTCACTCTTTTGGAAATATTTAGTTTGATCTGAAATATTGGGAATGGGCAAAGAGTAGGGGAGATTTTAGAAACTTAGCCTTCATATTGGGTGATATATGAAAATTACTCTGATAAGCCGTATACATATCAACTTATGCTCATGTGCAAAAGGGAAAAAATAGTTATCCACGGATCAAAATATATATACTTGTGACCATGCTTAACTCTGTCGTAGATGATCAATGTGGTTAGTAACTAATTGCTTATGGTTAATGAACTTAGTTTAGAGATTAATTCTGCATTAATCACATAGATCTTTTCTCAACTAGTCTGATCAAGTTCACATTAATCTCTTTATAAAAATATTTCATCATCTACAGTGGCTCCATAAATTGTGATAAGAATCCTAAGGTTATTATGTAAGATTCTCCAAAATTAAATAGTTTAGAGTAAGTGTAATTACTTTACCTTTCCTATACAAGGACATAAACTCATCCCACAATGTTGGTACCAACTTTGTTGAACATTGTAAGGGGCATCAAGAAGGAGCCTCAAATTTAAACAAGAATAACTACATTTCCCTTTCTGACCATGACATAATAATTCGATAAATTGGGAAAACTGTAAGAGTTAATTTTTTATGTATAACTCAATATGGAGGGCGTTTTTGTAAATTTCCCTAAAAGTAGTACATTCTGAAGGGCGATGCATTTGAGTTTGAAGATAGGGTGCTAGGGGGTGGCCAGAGGGTTTGAGGTGAAACACTTCCCATATGGACACCATACCATAATATATATTCCAGGTGCAATGTGTGTGCATTAAGCGATGTTGCTACCTGTGTCTGGTGCTACACATTTTGAGCAGACTCGGGCAGAGCAGCTGGCTGCACAACTGGAGTCTGGTAGCTTGGGAATCGACTACAATGAAGCAACAAGGTCTCCTTCACCACCACCTGTCTATGATTCATTTGGGCATAGAATGAATACTCGCGAGGTCAGCATATATGCTTTTTTCAAATAAACAGCTTGCCAAATAAATAAATAGTGTCAATTTGTTACATGTCACTCCTAACACCTTGAATTTGAATTATATCACTATCTGATTATAGAATAACACAGCAGAGGTCATCGTACTTTTCTTTTAAAGTAAACAAAAAAACGAGTGAATAAACAAATAAAACAGTGAATATCGAAGATAAGTTGTTATGTCTTAGGATTAACTCATGTTCGATGCCTATCAAATTTCAATTATCTATATGTGACTATTTTTATAGGCGAGGAAACGAGAACAGCTGGACATGGAAAGACGAGATGCAATAGGTGAGCCAGAGGCCACTTCACTTTATGTTAATGAAAGCTTAACATAAAATTTCCATTTTTGAATTTGGTTGATCCCACGGGCTAATCTATTTAAAGGTGATTACAGGCTACTTAAAACTTTTTGTTAATCTTTTGGTTGTAGGGGAATGCCTGAAGCTGAATCCAACATACAAGCCTCCACCTGGGTACAGGCCTGTACTTAAAGAGGCCAAATTGTACATTCCGGTAGGTCAACTATTACATATATTTATTTATTTAAAATGTATCCTCTTCTCCCTTGCACATTGTAATTGTCAATGATTGCTTCAGCTAATTATTGCACATTATTTTTATCTTTATATAAATATTTTCATTTCCATTGCTTTTGCTTTTTAGATAATTTCAATTTCATTCATTTGAACTTATAGGTTTTGGGGTGCTTCTCTTGAAATTAGTGACTTCGATTTTAGACATTAGTATCTACGCTGTACAATCTAGATGTTGGTGTATCATATTATCTGAGACTGTTTCTATTTGGATATGTTATTAATAAGTATATACAGTATGCTATTTTTGAGATGGCCAAACTTTGTGCATATGCTTAGACATCTACGCATTGATTTATTGTCTACAGTTATCATCATCATTTTCTAGATGATCACCAAAGTTTATATCTTTGTTGTGTATTCAATTAAGTTGGAATTGCCTATTAGATCTTAATGTTTTTATATGTGTCTTTATTCAGATTATGAAAAGTCTTTATAAAAAGTCTGCTTTCCTGTCTTGCTTTTGCTGTTTCCTTTTTTGTTTCGTCCTGTATCCTACTGATAACCATGATGCAACATCTTGGCCATTTTTTCCCTCTTTGCTATATATCTAACCCAATAATATGGATCGTCACTGTGTACAATGTGCATAATAATACCTTTCACTACCTGTGAATAAACTCCCCAGTATTTTGTACCTGGTTTCTGATGGGAATAGTTTCGAAGTAGCATCATTACAATGTAATGGTCAATCTTGCATTGCATATCATGAACATGAAGAGCTTCCACTGTGCCATGTGGTCTTGTTCTTGCTGATGCATGTTGCTTCCTATAATGACTGCTCAAACTGCAGATTTATTTTAGGCATTGGAAGTATTGTAACTGACTTGAATATTAGTCATCTCAGGCACGTGTTATCATGCAATGCTGAATAAGACCTTCACTGTCTACAATAACTAAAGGCTGTGCATATGTAGTTCTAATTGCCACCAAAACAGTACTCAACGCTCATAAGGATTAAGACCTTGTACTCAGATGATAGAGTAGACATTATTTAAGAGTGTGATATCAATTTGAAAGTGTATTCTTAATGTAGTTGCAAAGTGTCAGATTTTCTGTTTATCTTTCACTTGTTAGAGCATGAAGTATTCTCCAAGTATTTTGGTTTCATCCGTGAGTTGCTGGGCATAATGGAACTGCTTAACTCAACACAGATGCAACAAACTCACTAGCCAAAGTATACCAGTTTGCTATTCATATTCTTTGTGCAGTACAAATAAGCTTGAAAATGGAAGAATTACCTTTCTGTTCTTGTTATACTTTGTTTAATTTCTACTTAATAATAGTACAAAATGTGAAGCACAATAATTGAAAGATATTAGGAGATTTATAACCGACCTTAGAAGATTTTTTTATCAGGTAAAGGAGTATCCAGGATATAATTTTATTGGTCTGATATTGGGACCTCGAGGAAATACACAGAAACATATGGAAGCGGTATATTCTCTCTTTTGCATTATCATCCATTAGACTTATTTAAGAAATTTGTAGAGCTTGACAAGTACATATATACATGGCAGGAAACTGGTGCAAGGATTACTATCCGAGGCAAGGGATCCATCAAAGAAGGAAAGGTATTTTCTGTAATTTATTTCTGGGAAATATTATAATTGGTGATAATTATGAAAAGTTCTTAGTTTGGATGTGAAAATGAAATGGACACTCTTTCTCATCTTAAAAGAGTGGAGAGTCCCAAATGTTCAAAGGTATGTCTTGTGCATAATCGATTGAGTTTCTTTTTCCCCTGAAACCTCTGTTTCGATGTGTACCAATTAACAAGGAAAAGGATATCATGTGTGTTTGAATCATTTCTTCAGAAATAAGAAATTTAATCGAAGATACTTCTACTTCATAAGTGCCTCTTGAGTCTTCACTTTATTACTGACACAGGCTATGGTCCTCAATGACTTTAGTTGGGAAATCTTAAATTCTGTAAATGTGCATCTCAAATTTACTGGGAAATCTTAATTACATAGATTTCCATGAGTTCTATGCAATTTTAGATCAACCAGCCTACACTGTTCTTATTTCTCCGAAAAAACAGAGCTGACTAATATTTACATGTTTTTGTTTTATTTACTATCTGGTAAGATTTGAGTTTTTTCCCTAATGCTCTTGAAATATAGTGTAATGTCGTTCTTAGTTGGGATCCATGCAGCATTGTATAAGTAGTATCACTCTTTGACAATGCCTAGCTATTTACAATGACGTATTCATTAATGTATTATTTATCTGGTCACTTCTGGTGTATGTTTCACTCTTTATTGCCTTAGCATATGCAAACGCTGGATAAATTGTGTATTTTTTGTGAATTGTTTTTAGACCAATAAATCTCTTTTCATCAAAATTGCATGATTTCTTCAGATTTTTCATTCTTCATATTCAAATGGATTCACTTTTTTGCTTGGATTAAAGGGTGATAATTGTGTTTGCAATATATGATTAGTTTATCTAAACATGTCTTAACCTTTTGGTGGCAGGCACCTGTTAAACATTCAAAAGAAAATGATTATTATGAAGATTTGCATGTACATATCTCAGGAGATACATGGGAAAAAATTGATGCAGCAATAACTCTCATCAAGCCACTTTTGACACCTGTTGATGTAAGTCTTATGGGTAATTTTCAGACGTTTTAATGAACAACAAGGTGTACCAAAACTTTCAAGATTTTCTTATTTTCATTCTATGTGTTACTTCAAAAAGGAGTACAGGAATGTTCATATAATGAAGCAACTTCGAGAGCTTGCAGAAATCAATGGCAAGTGCTACATTTAGTTAATCTCACCTTTAGTTGTCCCACTATGACAAAAACGTTTCCCAGATGATAACCATTTTATCATCGGTTTGAAATATTATTGATGCAGGAACCGTAAGAGATATTACAAGATTTTGTGGTATATGTGGAGAAATAGGACACAGAGACTGGCAATGTCCCAAGGACAAGCTTCAATCTTTTCAAGCAAAGGTAATTAATGATCATATTGGCATATTTTTTACATCACATGATGATATTCCAATGTTATTTTCAAAAGGAAAGAATCAAACAATGTTAGAACATAGTTCCAAGGTGAAGGTTCCCTTATCTATTAACCTTGAAAATACCAAGAACGCCTTCCTTTGCCTTATCATTTCACTTTGTTTCTGTGCTGTTCAAAGCTTCCTTAATAAGCCCATGGGATTATGCTAATGAAATAAGATTTAGCCATATTACACATACACTTGTTCTAAAGCTGTTTATTATGAGAGAGAGAATCAATTGATTACAAACACTTAAAACCCTTAGTACTGATCAAAATTCAAGTTTGTAAAAATTTATAGATAATAAATAAACCTGCTAAATTCTATTAAGCATGGAAACAGGTGATGGTAATGATGTGTCAATAAATTTTGTTAATTTTGGAACATAAATGAATTAAAATATAGCAATTGATCCTTGTTTTATTATCCTCTTCAGGTTATCTGTCGGCTATGTGGTGATGCCAGCCACCCAACATTTGATTGCCCTATGAAAATTGGTGGAGAGGTTGGTATTCAAATATTTTTGCTTCTCTTAATGGGGTAGTGAAATGCCATAATGAGGGTAAAGGTATAATAAGGTGGTCAATTGCCATAATGAGCTAAAACCATAATAAGGTGTTCAATTTCCATAATGGTGTTAAAGCATACAAGAGTGGTTACTCTACCAAGTTAATGCATAATTAGATACTGCTCAATTACTAATAAAATAGGTATTGTCAAGAACTTTACCTTCTGACCACCATTTTCTGCCTCTATTTGTGGCAAATAAAGGCAAGTGCGGCTTATGGGGCAGGGCCCTAAACCACTCCCTATATAACCTTCAGTTGGAAACGTGTAGTTTAAATTTATTCAAGTATATGAGTTTAAATTTATTCAAGTATATGGTGTTGTCTCACTGCAGGGAAAACCAATAGACAGGGAATACTTGAATTTCCTCGAAGAGATAGGTATTGGACGAGTAAATTCAGAAACACCTTCAGCCTCGGCTGTGGCAGCCAAGGTGGGAGTTGATTCTACTACAGCAGAATCAGCACATTCAGGCTCATCCTTCAATGCTTTCATGGCTAGACCAGCGGCTGAAGGTTCAGGTGGAGGTGGAAGCGGAGGGTTTCCTAGGCTTCCTTTCCCACCCCCGGGACCAGCTAGCATGCAGTTTTTCAATACTATTCTTCCCCGCCTTTTCCAAGGTATGTTTCGAGGGTCTTTTCCAGGACCAGTAGGTCTTGCGATGATGGCAAGGATGTTTGCTGCTTTTGGAGGAAGATTTCCTTTTCCTCCTCCACCTTTTGGTTTTAGACCTAATATGCGTCCCCCGCCGATGCCATCAACTACTCTTCCTGAGGGTGTTTCTCCCCCCATACCAGTGGACAACACAACCAATGTCGGGCCCGGAGATAATAAGGCTGCTTCAGAGCAAGGTACTTTTAACACAAGTGATACACCAATGGAAGGCAGAAGCCTTCTCAATTCACCAAGTGTATCACATGGAACTACAACTGAAGCTCCTTTATTTTCATCCACACCGTTCCCCTCGAGTATTTCTTCAACAGTTGCATCGGCAATTCCACCTTTTCACACCACGTCTGGGGTATCGTCCTTTTCATCATCATCGGTGGGGGGTATGAATCAATCAGCAATGTTCCCCTCATTTAATTCTACAGTCGCCACTGAGGTTCCATCCAGTTCACACTGCAGCATCCCAAATCCACCAATACCAGAGACCTCACCTCCGCCATGGCCTCCTTCAGAATCACCTATTTCAGCTCCGTCAAATCCATTGATACCACCATGGCCTCCAGCATCAATTACTCCCATTGGACCATCTAGTACAGTATTTCCAGTTTTGCCGTCAATCCGACCAGTTTTGCCTTCGGTTAGGGTTCCAGTTCCAGTTCCAGTTCCATCACAAAGCCTTGGTTTCACACCACTAGGAGGCCCAGTACATGTTCCTCCATCAGTATCTGTGAGGCCAGTTATACCCTTGATCCGCCCCGCTTTACCAATGTATACTACGCTAAATTCAATAGATACACAAGAAGGTACTAGATTCACACCGCAAATGGCACAAGAAGTTTCTAGATTCACACCTATGACACAAGAAGCTTCCAGATTCACACATATTGGTCATGAATCCTCTAGATATACACATATGGCAGAGGAAACTTCTAGATTCACACATATTCCAGAAGATGCTTCAAGATACAGATATATGGCAGAAGAAGGTTCTAGATTCAGACATATGGCAGACGAAGGTCATAGGTTTGCATCTGGGTCTGCATGGAATGTGAACATAGATAAATATCATGTGAACACGGACAGCTATGCCATGGGTGAAGACAGGTATCCAGTTAGTGAGGACAGGTATCCTGTGAGAGATGATGGGTATCTCGCCAACAGGGATGGTTATCACATCAACAGGGACAGTTATCATGCGAACCCAGGTGGTTATTCTCAACAATCTCGACCTTCATGGGTTCCATCTCACTATCCTCAACAACACCAATCTTTTACCTCAGGCTATACACCATCTATTGCCTACCCTAGAACAACATTTACTCCCGTGGCCCCGCTACCAGGGGCGGGTCCTTCTTTTGTATTAGAACCTCATGGAAATCCTGCTCCCAAGTCTTATTATTAACAGGAATAAATTCAGTGTGTGGAAAGCAAATAGTTTTTTCTCATCTTTTGAAACTTACTAATGTATGTTCAGGTATCTGATTCAAAAAGCAACAGTTATTTCTTCAAATGAAATATTGAATGTTCACGGCAACCTTTGTGAACTTTTTCAATCCATTTAGTTGGAGGTTTTATGTTAAAAGCATTTCTTCAGTTGGCCAACTAATTATAATGCGGTTCTGAGCAAGGAAGATGTCCCGTGTAGGATTTGAGCCAAAGCACTCTTTGGAGTGTAGATCACGTGTAAGTTTAACACTCTAAGAGCTGAATGTAGCCATGTCATTGGGGTTTTGCTGTACACAATTTTTTATGTTCGATGGTTGATTCTAGTTGTATTATTTATGTTAGTGATCCATACTCAATGGAAGAAACCTTAAAACCTTCATTTACTCTGGTTTGGCTAAATGAGTATAGTTAACTAGAATGATGAAGTATATAGTATGTCTGGCTCCTCTGAACATTTTCTTAAAAAAAGGTTTCTATATGCCTCTGAACATTTTCCTTGAAGAAATTGTTTCTCTGTGAACTAATGAATCTTGCTAATGTAAAACTTTTTAACTACATTTCAATCATTCATGTTTTCAAGCTAAAAGGTCTTGAATTGACTAATAGTGTCTAGTAGGATTTATAATGGGTTTATAGACTAAAACATGTTTTTATCAAAAAATGATGGTGCAAATTGATCTGGACGAAATGGTAGTGGGTTGGTTATCTAATTGTGGTGGTATTAATTGTTTACTAGGGTGTATGGTTGGTTAAAAAGATTATTTTGAACTAGACCAAAGATTATTTTGGTGCAAATTTTAAGAGGGTGCATAGATAAAATTTTGGTAAATTGGGTTCTCAATGATCTTAGTTATTTGTAATTTGTCATTGTGTTGATTAGCATTTGATCTATCAACACTACCTTTGAAGTTGAAGAAAGTGATGGTTAGATATGTGGTAGTTTTTGCATTTTTATTTTCCATGTATTTACAAAGTTTTTTGTAAGGTGACTCAAGAATGATTGTGTTTTTATTTTACTTGGATTTGACTCAAGGTAAAATTTGGCCTATTTGCTCCTCATTGATGTTGGTGATTTGAGAGTAATCTAGTATTTTTATTGATTGCACCTTAGTTGCTCTTGAAGAATCATAAACCTTCAAAATAGGATTTGTGCATGTTTAATGAGCATTAAACCAATGCGAAAGATGACATGACTAATGATGCGGGTGAACTAATGGTGGCCAACTATGGACAAGGACTATGATATTGTTATATCCATAGATAGAAAGTGCAATATCGACATGAAGTAAAAATCCCTCTCATAGATCCCTCTGTGTGGAAGTAAGGGTAAGTCCTATTTATGATGTAATGCGAAGGAAAATGTTCATGTTCTTTATTAAGAAAACTAATCATACTCTAAACCCCCAATACTAAAATCTAATTGAGCGAGAAATGACAAGCAAAAGCATACAAAACATTGCCAATTGATTAAAAGAGATGTGATGGTTTTGTCATTTTTATTTCCCATGTATTTACAAAGTTTTTGTAATGTCAAGAATGATTGTGTTTCTTATTTTACTTGGATTTGACTAAGGTAAAAGTTGGCCTATTTGCTCCTCATTGATGTTGGTGATTTGGGGGTAATCTAGTAATTTTGTTATTGATTGTACCATAGTTTTGCTTGTGTAGAATCATAAACCCTCAAAATAGGAGTTGTACATGTTTAATGAGCATTAAAAACCAATGCATACGATGACATGACTCAACCTAAAGAAAGATGATGGGGGTGAGCTAATAGTGGCCAACTATGGGCAAGGACTACGAGATTGTGATATCCATAGATAGAAAGTTCAATATCCTCATGAAGTAAAAAAATCCCTCTCATGGATCCTTCCTTGTGGAAGTAAGGATAAGCCCTATTTAGGATGTAATGTGTAGGAAAACATTCATGTTCTTTATTAATAAAATTAACCATACTCTAAACCCCCAATACTAAAATCTAATTAAGTCAGAAATGTCAAGCAAAAGCACACAAAGCATTGTCAATTGATGCAAACAACAATAAGTTGTAGATTCACATGCAAATGTTTCTTAAAATTCTTATATTTTAGCATTTTGGTGCAATGCCTTTTTACATCTTTCTAAGTGCTTGCATGGTCCATATGGCCTTTCTTGAAATCTTTATTTTTTTGAGCCAAGATTTGGGGGCTTCTGTCTATCTACTCGTCGTTGCATGAAGAACAAGATTTTATTGTTCATGAATTTCATACTGGGCTTCTCTCCTTAGCTTCATGCACATTAATAACATTTTGTTGTTTTAGATTAGTTTATACCTTCAGCTTTTTAACATGTAGACCATATATAAACCATTGGTGTGAATTTACTATTGTGTTGCTAAAACGAATTACGTTAGTCAAGCTCGGTAAATTCATACCTCAGAGTTGATGAATAAATACATAATGTGATTGTCATGATGTTAAAGCAATCTTACGACGCTATATGAGTAAACACATAATAAGGCATTAAAAACTTGAACTTGTATGTCTGCGAACTATTCCATTTTGACATTTTGTATTAAGCCGCTTATGAATATTCGTATTCATTGAGCAAGAGGATTCTTGTTTTTATTTTCCAAAAAAGAGGATTCTTGTTTTTAAATCTACATAATTCATTGATTGGGATAATATTTTCGTTTAGTACAAAATCTAGATATTACAATGTATGTTGAAAATTTTAATTTGAAACAAGGAACTCCATAACAATAAAAAGGAGAATGTATGGTGACTCACCACCATTTCTCGAACCCGTCCCCCCCTTATCGAGCTCATCTATGATCATGGCACTAATCGATGTCATTTAGTTTATCACAATAAATTAAGTAATGATGACAATATCTATTCATTATGAGATACTAGTTAATGATAATGAATATCCTATGGGTTGATGAATCTCCCAAAGAACATGTTGTCAATCTAATATTGGGTTTTACAATAACGAACACCTCAAACAAAAATATTATTTATTTTTTCAGTATACTACAGCTCCTTTAATGCATTAAAATAAAATTGGATGATAGTGATCTTTTCTATTTTTGGGTAATGTCCAATCAAATCCGAAAGAAACTAACTTTGACCTTTGATAACGTGCCCATTTAAATGTTGAGATCTTCATGTGCTCTTATCCATTATAATGCTATGGTGTGTTGGTTTTTTGTTCTTGAAGAAGTACAATGTATGAGGTAACGTAAGGTCCTAGTGCCCAACACTTGATCCATATGCAAGTAGGGGCGTATTGATGGTGTCAAAAAAGCACAATTTGGTTTGTGGCTTTTGAAGCCCAATCGGGGAGTGAAACAGAGCATGAAACTGTGAGCTCCCAAGTAGTGGGAGGAGAATCGAATCCCTGACCGCGTGCCTATTGAAGAATGAGTTGGCGACTTGTAGGCATTGGCCCGGTTAAGGGGGTACCCCGGGAGCCATAGTGAAAGCGAGTTGTATGTGTTTGCATTGTTGCTCAAGTGGCCCAAGGGTTGCATATGCTCATGAACCAAATGAAAAACTATAGACAAACATATTCCCAAGTGTCGAGAGCATCAAGATCCTTTTAAAGTATCTCTAGTGTATCAAAAAGAGCAAAACATCATCCTCATGGAGCAATATAGATATTATAATTTATTACTCCCATAAGAGTAATATATATTGAGAGCCGGTCTATGGTAAGGCCATATAGGCCTAAAAGAAGTATCCTTGCTTCACTCTAATGATGCTTGTATTCTCGTTGTAACATTCTCATATAAAACTTTTATATTGTTCATTGCATATAGGGTCATGTTAGACAAGTAACAACTAAGTGAGTTGAATAATTTCTTTTTTTGTACTTTCGTATGTAATTCTTATTTTTCACCTGCTTTGAACTAAATTTATTTATGTATATTTGGTGAACTTATTCTTCAACAAAGTTGAGGGATTGTTTACCTTTCAAAGTGCATTTTCAATAGCAAACATTTTTTGTGAATTGTTCCACGTTGTGAAGGGCTTTCATGATGGGTACAACATCGTGCTTGTTTTTAACAAGACTTAAAACCACAAGCTGAGAAATTCAAAGTACAAATTGAACCACTAAATTATCATGTTTATGTTTTGAAGCTTTCCAAGTTCAATAACTTTAGAAGTTATCATGATGTTTTTGAGATGACATAGAAGGAAGAAATACGCTTTTTGCATTGGTCTTTAGCATGCAATGTCTTGTTAAGGTTTTCCCAGGACTTGTTCAAGTGTGTTATAAAAAAATGTATATATCTTCCAATTATTAGTGCTAAAAAAATTTACATGTAGAACAAGACATCATCAAGGGCAAGAGGCATTTCCCAAAAATAATGTGAAAGCTAACCCATATATCAACCTGGAAGTTCAATTTTGGTTGAAATTATATGAAGACTTATACTATTTACATGGTTTCCACTTCAGGAACCGATGCACGTTTGTATGCCTTCTACACGTTTAGGAACCAATGGGCCATACATTACCCCATATATTTTCTCATACACATGCTCAACTGTAGGATTAGGCCTACTCCAATTGTATGGTTGTATCATATGATGTGCACGTGCAATCCAAAGGCATCTTCAAAAGCAAACAATTATCAATATGGAGATTCCATCTTGACATAACCTTACTTTGACTTTTGTTCATTTATAGGCAAGGTTAAAGTAGACACAAAACAATATATTAAAAACATGGTTGAAAGGTGAATATAAAAACAATGGGCACTCAAAGGTAAGGTGAAACTACACAATAGCTTTGATGTAGAGATATTATTTGATCCCTTGCTATCGAGACAAACACTCTTCAATGTAGGGAAGACGATGCTTCCACAATTGTGTTCAATGTAATGGGCTTTTGTAGGTAGGGTGGAGACTAATTAGACATATGACTCGAGGATGCATCAAATTTCCCTACAATATATTGGGAAGTAAGATTAAAAAACAGTGAGGTCAAAACTAGCTATACATGCTTTGCCTCAATCTGCAAAAGCTCATAATGCTAGCTTTGTCATTTAAAATGCAAGAATCCCAATGGAAATCGTTTAGGGCTTCCAACCCTCTTTCATGACCGCATGTGTTTAACATGTGGTTGGGGAGAGATCTAAAACATTAGCTCAGCCTCACCTACATAATGTCATAAAGTTAAGCCAAATAACGCAATGTACCTAATGCCCTCTATGTAAGCTCATAAAGTTAGGTTATACAATGCAATGTACCTATTGTCCTCTATGAAAGCTCATAATGATAGGTCATAAGTCATAATCTAGGGATCATAGCGATAAAATATCTAGAACCTATGGGGGATCGACGACTTCATTCCTTATGTACTCATCACGAGTGTATCGAAGTTATGGAATGTTAAAAGTAAGGTGGGAAAATTTCTAGATCTTCATGTAAATCTGAAAAGTAACCCTTGTGGCATTAGTTCAATCCTCAGCTAAACCCTCTTTAACACTATAACATGCCATCACATACTCAAATGACTACCCTCAAAGGCTATAGTTTGCCATATTCAAGCGATGGGATCAGATGATCAGGAGTTCAGGATATGAGTTCATGAATACACACAATTTTCGAGATTTCAAAGATGATTTTAGTTTTGTGAAATTCGACGGTTGAGGTCGAGTGGAATACATAAAGCATTTTTTTAAATGACTATAATTAACCGCATGCGGCATCACATAATATATAGGTATGCTATAGCGGAGAAGGGTAACCAGAGTTGGGTTTGAGGTTCATAGAACCAGGAGAGTAGGCTTAAGCTTTGCACTTAACTTACATTGAAGAACTTAGGCCCATAGTACGTAATATAGTCGAATGCATGAGCAAACATTTGTTTTTTTCATACGAATGCAAACGAATGCGTATGTTCTCAAAACATTCAAATGTTTTTTTTTATTTTACATTTTTTATCTTAACTTTCTTACCTTTAAAAAAAAAGTTACCTTATAATAAATGATTAATACAAAAGTACGGTATTTACTAGCAATGGGCGCGGTTCGGTTTCTTGGCCTTGAAACCAAACCAAACCATTTATTTATATTAAAAACCAAACCAAACTGTTTAAATTTTATGAAGCCATTGAAACCGAACCATTTAGAGCGGAACCGTTTATGAAAAATTTAGAACCAAACCAAATCAGTTTATCATAAATCAAAACCAAACCAAACCTATAAACTGATAAACCTATAAACCTTTAAACCTTCAAAACTTTTAAACCTTAAAACCAAACCACATAAGCCGAAACCGCTAAACCACTAAACCGTGAAATTCAAAACCGAACCGAACCCGATAAACCACTAAACCATGAAATTCAAAACCGAACCGAACCGAACCGGATCATAATATTTGAAACCAAACCAAATGGTTTATTTATCTTTGAACCAATAAACCGTTAAGCCATGGCTTAAAAGGTTCGGTTCGGTTCGAGCCGAAACCGTGCCAATCGCTAGTATTTACCAAGCTGCGAGGGTGTTTACCATACTCGAATGGTTGAAACAATCGCGAATGCGAAAGCACGTATGGTTCCATAGTATGCAAGTTAGGCCTAGGCCCTATACCTAATTTACATGTATGGGAGGAGGGGTAGGCGATGCAATTTATGAAAACGACACAAACCACTCACCTATTTATATCCCTGCCCCCCACGCAGTGTCTGCGTCTCTCTCTCTCTGTGTGTATGTGTCTGTCTCTCTGAGAAACAAAACAAAGGCACGGACACAGACAGACAGTCGAGACTCTCGAGCAGGAGACATAGCCACGAACTAGCAAGGTCACTCAGACACAGAAACAGAAACAGACACAGACACAGACACAGACACAGACCCCCTCTCCCTGTGCTTCTCGCAGCAGAAAGGGGAAGACCCCAGGAGATCTCCGAGAATGGGCCTCACCTTCACCAAGCTCTTCGAGCGCCTGTTTGCCAAGCGGGAGATGCGCATCCTCATGGTCGGCCTCGATGCTGCAGGGAAAACAACCATCCTCTACAAGCTGAAGCTTGGTGAGATCGTCACTACCATTCCTACCATCGGTAAGATCCTCTCTTTCATCCTCCCCTTCCATTCATTTCCTTCCTTCCTTCCTTCCTTTCTTTTTGTTCTTGGTTGTCGATCCTTCCACATAGCTCTTTTTATCTGATTTATTTAGATCTTATCTTCAATCTTTGCTCCTCTTTTTTTCATTTCTTGCGTTTCTCTTTTATTGGTCCTTTTGCATTCTCCCCGAAATTATTTTGGATCTTTTGTTTTGCTTTCGTTGACAGCTTCATATTTTCGACCTTTAATGTGTTTATACTCCCAAGAAAATCTCTCCTGTTCTTTTTCTTTGATTTTCCTGCATCTTAATGCCCCTCTCCTACCCGCGTATTGCCTCGCAAATCAGAACTACCTTTTTCCCCCGGTCATTGATATTTGTTTTCGTTTTGAAAGCTTAGATCTGTGCAAGATATGTCGATCTACGTATACATTTCGAAATGTTACTTAAATTCTGAATGTTCTTTTTCGGTCTTGTAATCTGTGAGTAGTTGAAGATCTGTGTCTTGTTCATTCTCCGAATGCATTCACAAATCTTTCCCCATCACATAACCCTCGAACAACTTTAAGATCTGTCGTATGATCATGCTTTTGAATATATTTTCTGAGTGCTCTCTCAGTTCGGTAGTCCATGTCCTTTATTGAATGCTTTCATTCTCAATCTCTCTCCTTAATTACTTGGTAAGCAGTTTGCAAAGTAAAAATCCTTGTTTTTATTGTGCTATTGTGAAGATGTGATACATCATCTCTTTTGTTATTGACAAAATCGCTGTCTAAAACGGCAAATATTTTTAATCAAGCTCTGCTTGCTGGCGAGTAACTTGTTAAATCAATATCTTCTATTTTCACAGAATCTTTGAAGTTTTTTTAATGTCACGAATTCTTTCACCAAAATAATTCTTGGTTCCATTAAATCATTAATTTGTACACGATTCCTTCATTTGTTCAGGTTTCAATGTGGAAACTGTGGAGTACAAAAACATCAGCTTCACTGTCTGGGATGTCGGAGGTCAAGACAAGGTTGGAATGAAATATTTTTCGTTTGTGTATAGCTTCATATGATATGTTCAATAACCATTTCCTCGCAAATTCATCCTCTTACCGCTACTGCTGATCTTCTTCATATGCTTGATTTGATGTTGAATGTTGTACAAAACCGTTGTATGTATGTTGTGGTATGTTTATAATATTGTCTTTTTTATGCTGGCTTTATCTTGTTTTTGTGCAGATTCGGCCTCTCTGGAGGCATTACTTCCAGAATACACAAGGTCTCATATTTGTGGTGGACAGTAATGATAGAGATCGTGTGGTTGAAGCCCGAGATGAGCTCCATAGAATGCTGAACGAGGTTCGTTTTGATGTTGTATTCCAAACATGCAATGTTTCAAGTTGAATTTCATTGTTACCGTTAAACACGATCATTCATCTCACTGTTGGAATTTAACATTATAATCACTTCAGGATGAGCTGAGGGATGCTGTGTTGCTTGTGTTTGCAAACAAACAAGATCTTCCTAATGCTATGAATGCTGCTGAAATCACTGATAAGCTGGGTCTACATTCTCTTCGCCAGCGCCATTGGTATGTTTGTTTATACGCTGTTAAATGGGAAGTTGCAATATGCATCAACAGTGTAGATATTATCTGATTCATATGATTCATATGCTAATAAATATGGAAGAGTGAACATCTGCGCTTGAAGTATACATCTTTAATTTAAGACACTGTGTGCCTAAAATGTGAAGACCTTGCTTGGAGTATATGCCTAGAATGTAAGACTCTCTTTGCCAGTGCCATTGGTGTGTTTCTATTTACACTGTTAAATGGAAGGTGGCAATATACATCAACAACGTAACTTTTATCTTATTCATGTGATTTATACACTAATTAATATGGAAAAGTATGTGAATTGGAGTCTTATGGCTTGAAATCCATGCTTGAAGTATATACCTTCATCATGTAAGATACCATGTCTGGATTGTGGACCTAAAATGTGAAGATCTTGCTTGGAGTATATGCCTAGAACATGAACACACGATGCTTTAAATGTATACTTGTAATGTGAAGAGCTTCTTGAAGTATATGAAGACGTGATCTTTAAGTATATACCTATTCTATGAAGACCTTTGCTTGAAGTATATATTGCCATAATCTATGTTTCTTACTTGTAGCTTTTTGTATTTATATTCAGGTACATTCAGAGTACATGCGCTACTTCTGGAGAAGGGCTATATGAAGGCCTTGATTGGCTTTCAAGCAATATTTCAAGCAAGGTATATTATTTTAGAAGAACACCAAATTATCCATATGTTTTAAAACTACCAGAAAGCCCACGTGTAGTAGTAAATCTTTTACCACAGAGGGCTGTTTGGTAAAGTTTGGAAATGTACGGGATATTCTGGTGAATGCCATGTCCTTGTTTGGTTTTAAGGTACTTTACGTTAAGAGCTAATATTGCATTGTTTTTTTATATGTGCAGTCCTGAATATTTGAAGGGGTTTTTCCTGGTTATTCATCAAGTGTTGAGGTAACTTGATGGGAGTATGTGGTTTGAAGAAGTATATTTGTTAACTGGACACTTATCATCATTGCGTAGGTTCATAGGGATATGCAATAACTGCCCGTGTATCTTATTTTACCAAGTTTTTATTTTTATGTTCACATCCTCAATTTGAATTTCTTGTGCGAGTTCATGCAATGTTAATGATCACAATGCTGACGCTACCAATTGTATGGTCATATGATTGTCAGTGGAATGCAAAGGCAAGGGTGACATCGTTGACGTCCTGTGTTGAGTTTCCCTTAATCGTTTTTGTTTTTTTTGTTGATTTTTATTTGTTCTCTATCAGATAACTTGTGTGTTATGTGAATGCATTTCTTATAATTGCAGTTAGATGCTTCTTAGGAGGCTTTCTTGAGGTTATTTATTAGAGCCTAGGACATGTTGCGAAATCCTTGTATATTTTTGTTTCAATGATTAATATATGTAAATGTTATCATGATGGTAGTGAAGGTAGAGAAGTGTTGCTATGTCATTTTAGGCACGTGTTGCAAATCGATAATGTTCTTGTATGATTTAGCGACAATGAATGTTACATATATTACTTATTGATGGGAATGAAGAGATTGTAATTACGTTGCATGTGACTGAATTAAAAATTGTTGATTTTTTGTGTGTGTTAGTTTTCCTCAATAATATGATTTGGTGATCTTATATGTTGGAAGTCTTCTTGTATGTTTTCGTTTCAATGAATGGAGTATTACTTATGATAGAATGAAGGGCTTGCAATGACGTTGCATGTGACTGAGTTGAAAATTAATAATTTTGTTGGATTAATTTTCTGAAGTAATGTAATTTTACAATCTTGTATGTTGTATTTAATTGATAGGAATGAAGAGCTTGCAATTATTTTGCACGTGACAGTTGAAAATTGATAATTTTGTAGTATATTAATCTTCCCAAATAATGTTGAAGTGTTCTTTCACCCTCTCCTAAACGTTGTATTATTATTGATGGGAATGAAGAGCTTATATATTAGTTTTGTTTTTTCAAATAATATAATCCAACGTTTCCATTTTAGTGAAGGGTAACAATGCTATTGCACATTATCACATATTCTTAGCCATCTCATGATTCACAGGTTGCCCTTTGGGTTTTATGAGTATTCAAGTGATGGGACATGCTTTAAGTTGCATTACAGGCTATTCAAATCCTAGACTGATCTTACTTGAGGGGCTTTATATGAGAAAGGAAAACACAACATAAATGTTATGGAATAATGATTACCTCGAGTCGTGATTGTGAAGGGATAAACAGGGAATGTCTATCTTGTGTAGGCTAATGAAAAATTGACACGGGTTGAACTAACTCAATATAGTTTTGATGTGGTCCTTAAGAGGATGGGAGCATTTAATGGATTATATTGTTGGATTATATTGTTTTAATTCATGTGGATTATATTGTTTTAATTCATTAGCATGCTGTTGAAGGAAAGCTTAACAAGATATTAATGTAAGATTCATATCAACATTTCATGTTCTTGGTTTTACCCATCTTGGCTTAGTTCATTAGGGTCGAAATTATTCAATCACTAATACATTAAAAACTTGCCATTACTATTTGTTCATGACTGACATCAACAATGATGTTGGAGATACACACATATGCAGCAGTTCCTGTTTCATCCAATCTCACCACTTGTTCAAATGCAAGCTTTCCAACCTGAATATTCCTCCACTTTCTGCAAGCTCCTAATATCTTTTGCCATACAATTACGTCAGGATGCAATGGCATGTTCATAATCATTGCTACTGCATTGTCAATTTGGCCAGCTCGGCCGAAAAGATCAATGATGCAAGTATAATGATCCATAATTGGTTGCAATCCAAAACCATGAACAAAGGCCTGCAAATATATTTGGCCTTCGCTTAGTAGACCTTCATGACTACAAGCATTAAGAATACTAACCAAAGTGACTGTATTTGGCTCAATGCCAACTTCTATCATCCTATCAACAAGCTCGAAAACAATCCTGCTCTCACCAAGTTGGGCATATCCAGTGATTAGGGTTGTCCATGAGACAACATCGGCACATGGTAGTCTATCGAAAATCACTTTGGCTTCCACAAGCATACCACATTTGGCATATGTATCGATCAGAGTGTTGCTAATTAAGCCCTCTGATTCAAGACCTTTCGTCGAAACCTCAATGTAAATCTGTCTCGCCTTTATTGTAGCTCCTATGCTCCCACTTGCTTTCAATGCACAAACAAACGTGATGATGTTTGGAGAGAGTCCTTCAAGTTGTAGCCTATCGTAGCAACCAAGTGCTTTCTCCCCATGTCCATGTTCACACCAACCAGATATTAATACATTCCATGTGAGTAAATTTTGGACTGGAAGCTTGGAAAATATGTCCTCAGCTTCTCCAACTAAGCCACATTTGGCATACATATAAACCAAACTACCGCCCAGTAGCACCTCTTTTTCCAGGCCCTTTTTTGCAATATCAGCATGTATGGTTATACCTTTGTCTACATACCCTACATTTCCACAAATTTTCAAGATACACACATAAGATATTGCATTCAAAGAAATTCCCTCTTGCTCCATTTCTTTGCAACACTTGAAAACCTTCTCATTGTTTCCTAGTTCTGTGTATCCAGCCATAAGTGCCGTCCACGTAACAACATCTCGATCCAGAAGTTTATCAAATACTAGCTGTGCTTCCCTGAGAGAGCCACATTTTGCATACATATCGATCAAGGCACTACTGAGGAGCAACTCTTTTTCTAACCCTGCTCTAGTGATTTCAGAATGTATTTCCCGACCTTTGACCACCATCAGCATTCCGATATTACCACAAGCTTTTAAGCTGAAAACGTATGTTATAATGCTCTTGGCCATTTTGTAATGCTTCATCTCTTCGAAACAACTGAGTGCTGCCATATCATGACCATGTTCAACATATCCAGACATAAGTGCATTCAACAAGATGGCATTTCGATCTGGAAGATTTTCAAACACTTTTCGGGCTTCTATAAGCAAACCACATTTCGAATACATATTCACCAGAGTACCACCAATGAGAAGCTCGGATTCAAACCCTTGTCTTGAAATGTTGGCATGTATTTCTTGTCCTTTCAGAGTATTCCTTCTGGCTCCACATGCTTTCAAGGCCGACATATATGTAATGGAATCTGGAGAAACACCTTCCTTACACATTTGCTGGAAATAGTGAAGTGCTTCCTCTTCAAAGCCATTTTCCACAAATCCTATAATAAGTGCATTCCAAGATATCACATCTTGCAATTGAAGCTTTTCAAATACTGCAAGTGCAGTTTCGAGCAGACCACATTTGGCATACATATCAACCAAGCTATTCCCAACGAGTAGCTCTGTTTCCAACCCTTTCTGGGCCACATTTGCATGTATTTCTTTGCCTTTATGAACGAGCTTTACACTCCCACAAGCTTTTAAACAACAAACTAGAGTGGGTGAATCGGCTGATAGGCCAACAAGCAACATTTGTTTGAAATAATAAAGTGCTTTTGCACCAAATCCTTGTTCAGCATATCCAGATATTAACACTGTCCATGAGACTATATCTCGATGTGGAAGCCCATCAAAAGTTTCTTGAGCCTTCTCAATTGAACCACATTTAGCATACATATCAACTAAAGAACTACCCACAAATGCATCTCTTTCCAACAACCGAGTCGATGAGATATCTGCATGCAGTTTTTTACCACTTTCAATGTCATTAAGAGCAATGCAAGCCTTCAACAAGGCTATATAAGCATAGCCACTAGGATAGAATGTAGAAGAAATCAGACCCATTTTCTTATATACTTGTAGGGCATGACGAGATTGCCCTGTTTTAACATAGTTTGTGATAAGAGTATTACAGGAGAATTGATCAGGAAATAAAAGCAAGTCAAAAACATGTTGGGCATGGTTAATGCTCCCAAGCTCAACCAATACTGAAACAAGATGGTTTCCTAATTCCTCTGGGAGGTCTTTTTGTGATGTGAAAACATCATATAGATGATGGGCATGAACCACATTCCTCTCTACTCTGCATCTATGGAGTAAACTCAAGAATTCTACAAAAGAGAGAGGATGGTTTACTAACATCCTTTACCTTGTTTCATTTTAAGGATATTATTATCTCTTTCCCAAGTCAATCTTCCTCTTCCTGTCTTTCTTTTTCCTTCCTGTTTGTGGGCCTTCTCTTCTTCTTCTTCTTCTTCCACCATATTGGCAATGAATCCAATGTGGGCCTTCTTTTGCAAAGGCTAATTTTCTCTGTATCATCATGACAACTCAAGGGAAGCAAAGAAATGGAAATGGCTTGACAAGGCTGCTTCTTTGTTCCTGGAGAGCTAGAATGTATGCAAAATGAAGAGCGAAATGATGGTGGCTAAACAATCTCAATCTGGATGATGGGTGAACCAACAACGTTGGAACAAACATAGGAACTTAGTTCTACACCTCTATATTGGAATGGATGAGAAACTCGTGCAGGTAATTCCATGACATTTCTGAATCTCCAACCTTAAGTCCATGTAGAGCTTATCTTGAGGTGTTAAGTTAGGATGTGATCAAACGATATTGGGCATCTTCCCCTGAGTTTTTGAAATGCAATAGTACAATACAATCTTGGTCCTAAATTCTTTCTAATCACATACACATTTGGTCCTAAATTGTGGAAAAACTTCAACTATGTAGTTACACACTTGTGCCACCATAAGAAGCATCAAATAGACTTTTCGGTTGACAATCAAAGGGAGCTACATAAATTGTCTTGGTAGCTCCATGATTCTTCGCTCATTATACCTACAAATGGCTTCTTCCAACACCTTGGGTACACTACGCCCTCATGGAAATTCTTTATGCCAAATCATCAAACCCAAGGGCATAGTGGACGAAAAGTCTAACTAAGCCTTACAAAGGGTGCACTTTAGGAGATGCTTATGTGTATACTTTGAATTAGGTTCTCACCTTGGGAAAAGGAGAACACTTCATTCTCTTTTGGGTGAGGTATTTATTGCAAAGGATTGGAAACGATGATTCACTTGTCATGACATCTCCATCAATATCAAATTTTATCCATCAACTCAAGGTCAATCTTGGACATAAGTTTCCAAACATGCAACTTGGATAATCCTTCAAGTGCATGTTTAGTCCGTTTCCTATTAATTTATGAAGATGAAACTATCTTTTTTCCATAGGATCAGATCTTGGGCACTTTGGACCATTTGGATAACATGAAATCGTGTCACATTTGGTGAACCGCCTCAAGACAATTTCTATATGATTGCCTACCTATAGTAGGCAAAAATCTCTCTACAAACATGTCAATTTTATTTTCAATGCTTGAGTGTCAATATTTTGTATTTTTTTTATTGGTGATTTATTATTATTATATGGTTGTTTAATACTTTGGGAAGTTTAAAGTTTACATTGAGTAAAGATAAAGGTAAAAATCCTCGTAAAATACAACCAAGCCATAGATAACGATAAAAATCCTCGTAAAATATTGGACTAGTAAAGAAGTGGTATCTAGCAAGAACAATGGAGGCCATAACCTTGCTAGATATCACTTCTTACTTGGGTTTGGAGCGAACCACCCCAAGGTTACCATCTACATTTTCATCAGCAAGACAATTGAGAGTGGGTGCCAACCCCTTCCAAGCTACTAATTTATATGATAAATAATCAAACGAACTTTGATCCCTACCTATGACCTAATCACTTCACATCATTAATGATAAAACCAAATCCAATAGAAACTTCGCCATATTTGAAGACACAGTAAATCACCAATACCATTAACATTCATTGTTCCACCTAAATAATATTAAAATACAAAGATTAGGCTTTAAGGGTTGAGATTGGAAAAGTGATGAGAGAGAGAGAGAGAGAGAGAGAGAGAGAGAGAGAGAGCTTAAGCTTCATATCTAGGGATTAGAGCGAGGAAGAACCCTACAAAAAGTTTATAGTTTCACTTTTATAGTTGGTCTTTATTTAACATTATTACAATTATGTCTCTTTCAAACTTTATACCGATTAAAGTTATATATATATATATATATATATATATGTATATGTATATTAGTTATATATATTATCGTTTTCTCTATTGACGTATATTAGTAAAGTGTCTTTGTTGTATTCATGGATTGTAGCACAACGTCGAAGTTGGGGTTTCTAGCAAATACTAAACTTCCCCCTTCACCATCTTTTACTATTATTATGTAAAGTGGGAGTTGTAGCATCTTTCAATATCCTTCTTGAATGTTTGGTTTTTACTCAGACATTGTTCTTGCAAGGTCCGTGCTCAAGGACATCATTGGTTGTGTTAAGCACCCACCGAACATAGCATACCCAACGAAGATATTGGTATCTCATTCTCTATATTGTTCAACATTCCTGAGGAGCCTCTAGTATATCCATGAACTATAGTGTAGGACGTGAGATATTTGAAGAATCTTTACATACTCTTACCATATCCCATCCTAATACATTCTCTCTCTTACCATCACTTCTCATTATTCTCTTCGTGTCCCTTTTTGTCTCGCTTACTTCTAGTTGTCGAGCTCTCTTGAAGGATGCTTCCCTCACATAATATGACGCTCTTTCATTGACTCAATAGATATAGAATAAGACATGTAACCACATATTGATTATACACATGGTTACACTTCTTTTAACCTAAGGTTCACGCCTCTTACATTTCAACCATTCTTTAACTACATTGGATCATGCTACATCCCCAAGTTCTTTCACCTTCATCTCTCTTTTAATACATGCCTTGGCTCTGGTTTTATACATTTGTTAAGCTAGGTCCTCCATGACGATGTAATGATGAGGAGACCCTTGGCAATTTGTCAAATTGCATGCCTTCTCTTGAATGTTAGAACTCTTGATTGACATGTAAGTAGTGCTCGATTCACTCCCTTGGTTTTATGCACGACAACTAACTTCGTGAATGTTACATCCACTATTGATATAAGTTGGCGTGTAAATGGTTGTATCTTAAAGATACGATTTAACACACATAATAAATAGTAAGGTATTAAAGCAAACAACCACAACCTTACTGCAAGGCAATAATACTTTGTGTGTATCATAAGCATGCTTCCCCAAGTTTTGAGCCACCAATTATGGATTCAATCCTTTATAATCTCAACTTTAAATTTAAATCTCAATTCTAAGAGAAAGTCAAATACATGGCGGTTGATGCTTCCACATACTCTAAGAGGTCAATATGAGGCAATAACTGGTGAGCCTGATGATGTGTTTCGTAATCAACAAACATTTTAGAGAAATGTAGACAAAAGCAGAAGGTCTTCACCTCTTTTGGGGAGAGCATAAAGTGGAGATATGCTCCATCGAGGTGCTTTTTAATACCCCCATTATGGAAGGATCCCAATAATAGATGTGTAAATGTAGTTGTGTGAGGGCTTTTGCTATTCGACATGTTGGTTGATGTGGGTATGGTGGTTGTGTTTTCATGTATAAGTTCTTGGAGCCTTTAGGCATCTTTCCATTAATATCAAGGTGAATCTTCAAAATAAAAATCTTGATTCTCAGGTCAACTTGATCATGCAAAATCAAATCATCTACCTTAATAATTAGAGATACATGTTACATAATAGTTTGAAATGAGCATGGAAGTTGAGGTGTCACCCCACATATGTGGTTGTGTTGATGCTACTAACGTTGGGTTGACAAGCAGTCACATGACACATTGTGATAAAGAGGTGGGAAATCCAATTATACGTTATAAAAGTGACCCCCCAACTTCAATGTCCGAGAGGAAAGCAATTTATTGGACTATTTGTAGATGGACATGCATTTAAAAGATGCCAATTAGGATCCAACTCATGCCAACAAGTATCTGACTATGCCTTTTCATGTCAATGCATTGACTTTCAAATAATAGATCCATAATATGTGGATATCCAACGAATGTGAACTAACAAGCCACTCACAAGAAGTGGAATGACCTATCAAAACAATGAAGTCAATGCAAAAAGAAAAATTTCTGACATGCACCAAATTTTTTGGGGCTACAACACTAACTTGGAATAAATGCACACAAACAAATCATCAATCATGATTCATACTCGAGGCAACAAGGTTTTCCTAATTAGTCGCGTGACCAATTGAGTCTTACGAACCGCATTCTGGGACCACGATTTTTGTAATAACTTAGTTGCCTCAATGAGTTTATTCTAAAATCAATGAAAATTGGTTTTCCATGCAAATCAGGTATTGCCAACGGTTATGTACTTTTGTGGTGAAATAGAGAATCAATTTTAAATATTCATACCACAATATATCAACTTTCTACTAAATGTTCCATCACGTGCCTTGTAAACACCACAATCTAGTTTTAACTATTGAAAGTAACATCAACATTTATCTGACACTTCATTTTGAGCTTATTACCTGGTTCTTGGGTATAAAGGAGGGGCATTTCAAATGTTAATGTAAATAAGGCAACACTTCATTTTGAGCTTATTACTTGGTTCTTGGGTATAAAGGAGGGGCAATTGAAATGTTAATGTAAATAAGGCAACTACCTACCACGCCCTTGAAGTTCATCAAGTTACCTGGTTCTTGGGTATGAAGGAGGGGCAATTCAAATGTTCACGAATGTAAATAAGGCAACTACCCGCCTTCCACACCCCTGAACTTCCCAACTTGATGCCATTATGAAATGTACACCTTGAACCCATGACATTCTCATCTTTAGTGGACAACCTGACCAACTAAGCTACATCCACTCCTTATGTTTTTTCGTATCTCTATAAATTTTGATACTTATATCCCCATCATGGCCTAGGCCTCGTCCATCCCATAGATCGCAATCAATCTCCCATGGATGTTGAATAGATCTCTCCCTATCACACACACACACACACACACACACACACACACACACACACACACACACACACACACACACACACACACACACACACACACACACACACACACAACGTCCACCACTGTAACATAACTCTTCCATTACTTCTGATCAAGCATTGGTTCAAACACGGAACAAATCGTCTCCATCGACTCGCTTGGTGTTACCGTCCCTCTCATCCCCAAATCTCAGGGACAAAGGAACCATGTTACATGGTCCCCCGACGAGACGAACAGTAAAGACATGGATGGAGTGTGTGCCAGTGGAGATGTACCGAGGGAAAGGAGAGAGATGTCCGGGCGGGGGGGGGGGGGGGCGCCCAAGTGTGAAACGGCGGGGGATGCTTTCAGCCATTAAACCTGCTTTGAGCTTTATTTAAAAAAAGGCTTTGATGGCGATGGCGATGGCGATGGCGATGGCGTGATGGTGGTGGGTCTCTGCTGCCTGCAGCTTCTTTGACAAAGTAAGAAAGACGAGAGAAGAAGAGAAAAAAAAAAAGAAGAAGAGAAGAAAAGGAAAAGGAGGGTTCACGATCCTAAAGACGAGAATGTAGGGTCAACAGGAAGGGAGCAGTGGGGGGGGTGGGGTGGAATAAGAAGGAAGGAAGGAATAAGATCCATGGCCGCAAGAGTTTGAGAGCAAGACAATCCATGGCCGCTGCAGGTACGAGCTTTAAGTTGAAGAGGGAAAGGGCGTCAGGAGAAGAAGATAAGGGAAGATCCATAGCCTTTTAGAGAGTGAGCGCGAGTAAGAGGAGATAAGATTTCAAAGGCATCTCTGCATATGTTCGTTTACTGCACATACATACATACATACATACATATATGTATGTGCATGTATTTCTGTTATGCGCCATCGCCATCGCCATAGCCATGCGAGCGTACAGTCGAAGGCGAGCAACAAGACGATATTTGTTTAGTTGCTTGCTGCCTCTTTGTTTTGCTCCTCTCTTCTTCCTCTTGCTCTGGAGTCCTCTCAACAGTCCACCAAAGGATTTCTCTCCCTTCCCGCCACAATCACAGCAACGTTCTTCTTCTTCTTCTTCTTCTTCTTCCTTTCCCTCCTCTTCTTCATCACTCTCAGATCCTCTGCTTTGTTTGCATCCCTCTCATTTTGGTATCTTTGGCCGATACATGAATTGCTTCCCTCGTGTCAGAGGGCTGTGCATTTCTCCGTCTCAGGTATGCCTGCATTCTTTGCTTGGTTTAAGCACTCTAACAGGATGAGATTTTATAGAATCTGTTTGCAATTGATAAATAGATAAGTTGATTGTATGATCAACCTTGGAGGTAAAAGTATGATTTATGTTACTCAAAGATCTTTTACGCTCTAGCATGGTCTACTGAATCTGCCAGCAAATTAATAGACAAATAAATTGATTGTATGATAGAAATATGAATCAAGATACACAAAGTAGCATTTTCCTGTTCAGCTATCTTTGAAATTAAGACGCATATAGATCATTTGATCGTAATATTGTCCTCTCAGGTCAAAAATGAGATTTGGTACCGAAAAGAAACGTATTCCTGTGTAACATGGAAAATCAAGCAATCAATCGACAATATTATCACCCTGGGAGGTCAAATATGAGAGACATTTTCGTGTGTGACATGTTCCTAAGAGAGCTGTTCTTAATTGAGAGATAGGTAAATTTGTGCGATCATGTTCTGAGATGGAATTTGGTCTATGATACCTTAGAGAAAGACCATATTATCATCTCTTCAGAGGCCAAAGTGGTTGATGATCACGCAGCATTCCTAGTGTTATCAATGGTGGTTTCGTCCTTGTTAGGGGTTCTAGAAAGCTAGTATAACCTTGTAAAAAATCTTAAAAATCATGCCCGATGTCCTCCTATGCAAGGCATTCCAAAGGGACATGTTCTTGTTGTATGTTGATGCAACACAAGTCGCATCTTCTCAATATTCAGCTAGCCCTCAATTTCTATTTTTAATGCGTGAATATGTGTGCATCAGTGTGACAGCACGAATCACTCATATCGGCATGGGTAGCCATCCTCAGTAATCTGCCAATGTTGAGTGTTCATGCAGCATGTACTTTTAAACTCTTTGAAGGATGTGAAAGTAGATTGGCCTTCTTCCAGTTTCTAGAAGTATTAGAGAGTACGAGGGTGTACTCTTAATCCCTCTTAGCAGCATATAAATTTCTTTTGCATTTTCATGATTTCATTCCATAAGCTTGCTGAAATGCTTCTTCCCAAACTCAGATCCATTAAATAGATTTTGCACCATGCACGCATCGAATACTATTGCTCTAATATTCCATCTTTGGGTTGTGTTTAAGTGGCACATGTTCTCAAATTCATAATATTGGGCTGTGCTGGCTTCTTTTCTTCTAGTTAGAAACATGTTTGAAGTGTGTTGGGTAGGTATGTCAACTCTGGGATATTTGTATCTATGCACCACTTCAATTTCCTCGTTTTAGACAGAGGCATTTTTATATTTTTAGGTGAAAATCTGCGAGAATCCTTCAATTGGCTCTTCCAACAGTCCATCCATCTCAATACCAAAGGCATGTAACCATTACAATGCAAAATCATGTGAAGTACCATCAATTATGCGATTTGATGGTGAACGGCTCACATGTCCTGTTGCATACTCTTCAAGTTGCTCTATACATGAATCAAAATGGATAAGTGGTTTGTCCATGGTGGCAGATCAGCGTTACCTTCCTTATGGAAGGCCAAACCCTCACCATGAGGCAGAAAAAATCATTCCAGCATTATTGATGCAGCAGAAGTTGAGGGAACTCCTTAACAGTACCTTATATTGGTTCTCATACCAACAGGATCTTTCAGAATGGGCTAGAGGATTTTTAAAAGCCACTGGTATGGATATCAGTGTCAAATTCATGCAGTTTCCCAAACAAGATGAAGAATCCATATGCTTTGAAGATGCAGTCATATTTTCTGGACCTACAAATCTATGGTACATCCCAGATGTGACCTGGAACGAGTGGATTCGTCAACAAGTTTTGAAGTATTGCTCCATTCCCTCTGTAGGTAAAGTTGACCTTTTCTTTTTATGGATTAAAATTTCAACCGCATATTATGACTTTGTTTAAAGTTATGTCATTAAAGAAATTTTGTAATTGATCTCAGTTTTCCGCATGAATCTTTTAGTGGCTCTGTTATATTAAAAACACAGTTAAAACTCCAAATCTCCGTAACTGATGTCAGTTATAGATTTTGAAAGCCCCTTATACCCACAAACCTCCATCAAGACTACAAACCACCAAAGCTGCAAATGTAAAAGCTCATTTCAGAAGGTTCAGTTTCCTCTTCTCTTCCTAATGCATTGGCAACCAATCTATGAAAGTATAGCTGTCGAAGAGCATACGTGGTTTTGAGATGGATGCCACTGATTCATTTTCACATAAACAATTATGAAGAACAAATAGCCTGATATAATTTCTTTATTATCTTCATGGAAGAAATGGCAATATTGTACATGATCATATGGCATTTGCATGTGGTTACTGCCACAAAATAGAATGTGGATAGGAGGGAGAGCTTGCCTTCCGAAGTTGATTGTTTCTGTTAGACATGCACATTCCATGGGTGTGTGTGGTACATATCCATTCTCAGGCGATATGCATATGCCGCTATTAAGAAATCAAAACAATGGGAGTAGCAAAATTCTTTTGAATTTGTTGTCAATGCAAAGAACAAGTGCTGATTCAATTCTCATGCACATCATCTGTCAGGCTTAGTGATTTCAATTAATCAATTTTGTCAGGTATAATGTACCAAACAACTGTTTGCTGTTTGTGATTACATCATTGCAAGCTGGAGCTTTCACATAGATAAAACTTCTTGGCCAATGTTTCCCTTAATTTGAAATTTGTCCCTAAATCTGCAACCACAAGCTCTCATTTAATAACCTTGTTGGTGCATCTTTCCTTTCTCTGGGTATCCACAAACATCGGAATGGAAATATAATACCAAGAAACTTGGAAACTGCAAAGTCTGTAGCAACCAATTTAATTTGTCCGGTGTCCAATACCCAATGATCTACTACTGGATATGTATTTCTCCTTGGTTTGCACATGGTGTTTTGGCTGTTAAAGAGTCAGCCAAAAGTCCTGGTTCTTCCACTATGGCAGCATATTCATACCTACTTCAGAAGAGGCAAGGAGTTGATTTTGCTTCATGGTGAAGAGTTGAATCACATGGAGATGCTGGTGGACTCATCTTAGTTCATTATAAATAAGCACACGTTTTCACTTCAATCATCTTATCATCACAAACATTCTGAATCATAACCTTAATAAGGTGGTTTTTCTCCATTCTTGTGAAAATATTTGTTCATAGCCAACGAAGCTTGATATGCTGATCTTACATTGCTACATCATTTATAGTGATATTGTGATTTTTGTATCCAGCTTGTGATCATGGTTGTATCTGAAGTGTTTTCCTTGTCCTCTGTCACTGAAGTTTTGTTAAGCTTCAACAATTCATGCTAAAGCCCTAACCTGTTGGATGCTGACTTTTGATTGTCTTGTGTGTGCTGTTCTAGATATTGTATACTCACTGCTGGTATTACTAACATATTATCAGTTTGTTACTAACATAATTTGTGCTTTCTTCTTTCCTGCAGCAAAATGCCTCTTGGCCTTTGAAAACAGCAGCAATTCTTGACCGAGCAGGTCGTACACGCCACTTTGCAAATAAGCAGCTGGTAGTGTGTGCTTACTTTGCTTTGAAATTAGTTGTCAAAATACTTGTGACTTTTCTCAGGTTTTGTTTGAGGTTCTTGCAGGTAGCAAATTCAGTCGAAAAAGTGCTTAAAATCCCTGTTAGGCAGGCCTTTGGTGGAGTTGGGTCTTTCTGTGAGCAGGTAAAAAATATGATGAGTTGGTGAAAATGAATTTTATCTGCAGCTTCACGATATCAATGATGGGATTTGGAGATGTTCAAATTGCATTCTGCAATAATAATCACAAACAATACCTTGGGGTATGCTTAGAACTTCATGCTTAAGCCAAGAATGATCATGCAGGTTAAAGCTGTGGTCCAAGATGATATTCTTATTGTTCCCCATGGGTCACAAAATACAAATCTCATTTTTGCTCGACCTGGGACAATTATAATTGAGGTCTCTTTCTCTCTACCACGTGGCTTTGCATAGCATTTTTATGTAATATGATGTATGTGACTAAGTTCTCTTTTCTTGATTGGAACATTCATGTGCTAGTACTAGAATAGCCGGCTGTAACAGTGAAAGAGATGATTTATAATATTCTATTATATGTTTAGTATCTTGACAATCTACTTTTCTGAAATCTACTGTGATATCATCGATATGGGCAATATCTCTTATATTGTAACTACTGTGCTTTTGTGCTTTTTAGGTGTTTCCTTATCTATTCTACACCGATGCACTACGTAACTTGACACATGCAGGAGGGGTCCAGATGTTTGCAGTTCTGGGAAAACAGCCAAATAACTTTCTTATGTGGCTCTTCTCCTTGGTTGGGTGGGATCTATGTTACTTTCATATCAGATGGTGCAAGAACTATGCACGGCAACAACCCATTATTGTTGATATAGTAGAGTTCGAGAGAATATTGATTCAAATATCCCAAAGTTATACTCATCCTCCCTCTTTGCTATAGTTAAATTCTTATGGACACAAGTCTTATGAAAGTGATAATTACTTGCGGTTTTTGTAGCTTGTATTTGTACCGTTACTATGACATTTCATTTCAATCTTGTATTGCAGTTATAAGACCAAACATTTTAAATGGGTTCCTGTCTCTCTCACTCTCTGTCATTCTAGATCATTCTCTAGGGAGATGAATGCAGCATGTGATGGATGTCTTGGATAAACAAAGTGTTATGCATAAAGTTTATCGATGCAAGAAGAGGAAATCTATTCTTGATATGGATTGTCAATTCAAACGTTGGGAAGCCAAGGATAGACAACATAATAAGGTGGACAAGCTACAAGCAAGATGGAGGGAGAGATGGTAGTGATGATGTATTATTGCCCTGTTTGAGTCAAATAAAATAGAACACCCTTGTGTATGGAGATCTTGTTGTCACTCATGTTCTGGTTGACGGAACTATGTATGTACATAAGCAGTACAATATTACTTGCATTACAATGTTTGAGCAAAATGTAAGGTTTTCATGGAATAAAATGGACGTGCAAAAGAAATAAAAGCCTTCAATGTAAACAACAGCCTCAAGATTTAGAAAGGTTAAAGACATCATTTATGAAGTATGTAAGCTTTATATTGGTGTTCAATTCATCTATACATTCTAAGATAAAATGTTGCATGATTGCAGCTCGTTTTAAGCATTGAAATCTTTCTAATGGTTTTCCTTAGTCACTATCATTTTCTAAAGTTTTATCAAATAATGCATTCCATCTTCATTTATTTTTTACAATTTCAGTTCAGAGTGTTCAACTCATTTACGTTAAAAGATAAAGCATTTAATGATTGCAAAGGCAAACTTGAGCTTTCTAATGGTTTCCATAGTCACTGTAATTTGCTAATATTTTACCAAATACTTCATTCCAGATTGATTTAGTCTTACAATTTCATTTCAGTGAGGCCTAGTATTGCTGAGAAGCCTAATCTGACAAGTTTTTTATAATAACCATATTTCCAGATAAAAAATAGTTCAATAGCATCATGGTACACATGTAATGGCTTGTTTTCTATTTACTCTGTCTGAATGTCGAGTACCAATACTCAATAGTCAAATCTCTTGCTGTCTAACTTCTGTACAATCATTATGTCCTGAATGAGTGAGTAACATTTATTTGCTGTTTATCATAACGAGACAAGCAACATTGCATTTGTAGCTCCTTCAGCCTCTCAAGGTCAAACTTCTTTTCCCTCATTAGCTTTTTTTGTTTAGAAGAAAGCAATGTGCACATGAAATCTCGATATGACGGATCTCTATTGGTAATAACAAAAAAGAAGAAGCCTACCCAAAGGCTACTCGAGGTAACGAAGAATGTGATAGGCTCCATAACATCCCAGGAAAGGTCCCAGAATGTGAGGCGGAAGAAGAGAGCTGATTGTGCTGCAAAAGCACCCAAGGATCCCCATAGCATATTTCGCACTTGTTGATGTGCAATTTTGTCTATCTCTGCTTTCTCCTTTTCAAGCCTTGCAAGCTCCTTTATTCTTGGATCATCATCATGAGCTAAAGGTAAGGGTATAGCCTTAGATAATAATTCAGCAACCTATAAAACACAATATTAACTGACATATTTTAGACAGCAATCCAAGTAAAGAGCAACATTTAAAAGATACAAACTTCAAATTTTAGAGAAAAATCATGAGAAACCGGTGAAAGCTCAAAAATCAGACAATTTTTTAGTGTGGAATCTAGCAAATTTCCACTAACATTTAATAGCATTTGAAAGAAAACATGCATCGGAAGTGAGCTAAAAGAAAACATATTGACACTTGGTATACTCAGTCCTCTATGGTGTACATGGATTAGAAGTATGGAAAGAACTCCTCATGTTACTTCCCTAGATATCTAGACACACTTGCACTAATGTGTAATGCCCATGTTAAGAAATTTAATACCCTTAGTTGGAGAGAGGCAATGGCCAAGGGAAATAGGAACTCAATCTCTCATTTTCATAATCCAGCATCTGATTGCATGCTTAGACAGAGGTTAAGGAGTCCAACCTCTTGTTTATTATTGAGCAATCATCACTCTTGAACCCATGTCAGATCCACTTTTAACAAGGGATTAAGCGCACAAATCAAGTTAGATAACAAGAACCATTTGATGACCACATTGCAAGCTAAATGCAAAATCAATCTAGCCAACGATACCCTGTTTGAGGGCCAAGCTAAATGCAAATTCCATCTATATAAATGGAACCATGTGAGTGCCACTTTACAAATTATGATCATAACTCGATTTAGCTAGCAAAGAAAGAAAACAAACAAAAGAAGAAGGTATAAGATAAGCTATACCCGTTGAGGATCAAGGAAAACTCTCTTGCGAAAAATAAGTATCACCCCAGCTTCATCAAGCCTCTTGATCACTTGCTCAGCTTCGGCATCACTGATAGCTGAGCCAATTTGCTTGCAAAGCTTGATTGCATCATCAAGAGAAATACTATCAGCGGTTCTCTTGGATCCAAATAGATGTTGTTTGAAATCATCCAATTTCATATGTTCCACTAGACCTCGGGTTTCGTTTATAGATAAGGATCCTTTCTTTTCTGAGAGAGGAGGGGATAATGTGCTAAAGAAGTGGCAACTCCTCCGATACAAGTTATATATGGAATCTATTTTTCCCGAAAGATTATCCGTGGAAACTATTATTCTAATAGATCTAAGCTGTTCATTATGAGGTCTGGAGTTAGCACCAACAATAGCTCTTTGTATCAGCGCAGATATAGACTTTCTTGATGCCATTTGGGTTCCCACAAAATGTAAACCTTAATCTTCAAACAGACCTACAAAATACTGCGCCCATGTGAAATTTGGCCCAAAATCGAAGCCCTAATCTTTTACACAAAACATGAGAAGGAAAATTTTTAAACATTGAACAGCTTCCATCGTAAAACAAACAAAGAAATATGGAAACCCAAACTTTTACCCATAAAATCCTTCTTTCTGCTATGGTAAAAACGGAGCATATATATATAACAAGCACACCTTGAGAGAAACAGAGGCAGGGGGGGGGGGGGGTTTGGGCAAGAACCGCAAATTCGAGTGAAGCTTATGCCTCAGAGCTCAGAACTCAGAACCCACGAAGCAATGATAAGAAAGAGGGAAGAGGAGAAGCCATGAAGCGATTCTGCTCACTCCATGTGTCTGTGTGTCTCTGTCTCTGTCTCTGTCTCTATGTCTACTGAAGCAAGCGATGGAGATATTTTTTGGTGGTGGGGTACGGAATCCCACAGTATGTATGTATGCATTGGATTCCTATTTTTCTAAACTTAGTTAGTTGTGTAGACAAAAAAAAAAATCAGAATTTATGTTAAGGGAAGAAGCTCCTTCACAACACCTCTCTCTCTCTCTCTCTCTCTCTCTCTCTCTACAAAATAAGAGCTTCTGTTATAAAATAAGATTCACAAGGAAGATAGTTCTCTCTCTCTCTCTCTCTCTCTCTCTCTCTCTCTCTTGTGTTGCCATAGCTAACAACTTCTCCCTCACATGTATCTTGGGCGTTGGATAACAATCAGCAACAGTTCAGTTTAAACGAACCGCGAAACCGCAGCTTAACGGTTTAAACGGTTCGGTTCAGGTTCAGGTTTTTTTTAACGGTTCGGTTTGGTTTCAAACAGTCAATCAGAAACCCGCGGTTTAAATGGTTTAACGTTTTCTTTTTTTTATCAACAAAATTTTAAATTTTGTTTTTAAAAAATCTTTTCATTTTTAGACCTTATTCTCACATTTTAGGAACATCTTTAAAATTTTAAAAAATTGAAATAATGAAATATTTTAAATTTAAAAAATTTAAAATTTGACCTAAGTTGAAAACCGAAACCGAATCACGAAACCACAGTTTTAATGGTTTAACAATTTCAAAAAAATAATTAATGGTTTCATGGTTCGATTCAGTTCGGTTCAGGTTTCAAAATTTTTAAACGGTTCAGTTTTGACCCTCTCAAACCGAACCGAACCATTGCCAATTGTTAGCGTTGGAGAAAAAGGGGGCAACTTTTTTGGCTTGCTATCGATCAACAAAAAGAGATCAGTCGACCGTCTGTAGCCTTAGTGAACCAGAAACGCAAGTGTGTGTCTCCTTTTTTCGAATGCCCTACATATGAGAACCCCTTAGCGCGATTGTGTTTCTTTTTCCTTTTTTGTGATGCATACATTACCATTAGAAAACCTCGATAGTTGAAATAAAGAGATTCATTTCACTTTGTAGACAATCATAAAGAGATATTCCTGAAGAGGACTTGAAGAAATTGAAGTCGGCAATCCCGTAGGGTTGATTGAAAGTACAAGTGGTTGAGAGAGACAAGGCAAAACATCGACCATGGTTGGACTAGCATAACCGTGATCAAAGTCACGTTTTGCACATGACTACTAGTATACTACTTGTACCACTAATCGAAGGATATAACTTCAATGGTTATCATGTCAAGCTCAACAAGAATGGAATGTAAGCAACTTTGGTTATGAATGGTGGCAGATCTTACAATGTATTTGAAGATTTGGGTCTACCTTTGAGATTTACTCTAAAGAGGTGTGGTCTAGCGATAGGCAATTGCTTTTTGCATAGTTCATACTATGTCCAGTTCCTCATCAAATTTGGATTACATTCTCAAATTTGGCAAGTTGTCACATACTTATCAAAATCCAAGACAATGAATATTTGCACAATTTCTATGGCCCAAATTAAATCTGGAGATGGAAGTAATTTTTCTTTGTTTGAGATATTAGGATATATATAAGTTTTCATATTTGATGGTAAACATGGAGTTAAAAAGCATAATCTACAAAATCTTAAGGGAATGTTTATCTTCCAATTTGTTTACTATAGCAAGTCAAAATTCTCCTCAACAAAGTGTTCTTCTACCATTTGTTCTTCACATTGTCTCATACCTATGTAGTCGTGACGCAAAATAGTTGTAATATTGTAGCGTTTTGAACATGCAAGTAACATCATGTATGTTTTCATTTAGAGAGAGAGAGAGAGAGAGAGAGAGAGGGTGGTATGCATATTAGTATGCTTGTGAAAATTTTCTAATGTAGATATACGTATATACTATAGGTAAGTAATTGCACAAGCAAAACATTCATCTCACAAAGTATACATCATCCTTATGTATAACACACATGGATGATAAGGTGTTATTGTACCCCTATTCATATGGATGATAAGGTGTTATACATCATCCTTATGTATAACACACATGGATGATAAGGTGTTATTTGACCTAACAATATATGAAAATTTGTGAACCAATATTCATACCTAGTAACGTTAAGCACGGGAACACACGACATTCATTCTCACATATCTTGGGAGAGCATGTGTACGAAAGTTCATGCATTAACATTCATACCTAGCAATGTGACGTAAAACAACTTAATTCAATTTCCCTCATGTTTTCTAAGAGTAATGAGGAACTAAGTCTAGCACTACGTCAAAAGTCGTAACACATACGTACAATTTTGTGTGGAATAAAAAAAGTTTATGGCACACATGAAGGCAATTCACGAAACTTCCAATGATTGTAAATCACTCAACCATTTTGCATGATTCAAGCATACTTCATTAAGCTTTTGAACAACTTCTACATATTTTTCTAGTTAGAAAAAAATGAAAAAGAACCTACCTTGATTTGATTGTCAGAGTGAAAATATGATATTCTCATAAACTTGAACCTTGCATGTTGTGATCATAGGAGTTTTTATCATGTTGATCACAAAATGTTAATGGCTGATATTATAAAAGTTAGACAATAATATGCATAATGCATGTGTGCCAAGCCATAACTATTAGACAAATGCATGATTTATCATAACTATATTTTTCTTTTGGAACTCTTTTAAGTTTGATATGCCAAATGTTAAATACATAATGGCTTCCTAAAAGCAAATCCATATGTAAAACACATCAAAGTTGGTGCAAATTCTTACACCTTGCAATATATGATGGATTATGCATTATAAGAGGTTATCGTAAATGCATTAACATTTTAATGCATGTGTGGCCAAGCCATAACTATTAGACAAATGTGTGGTTTACCATAACTAGACTTTTCTTTTGGAACTCTTTTAAGTTTGATATACACTATGGTAACTAGAAAATTGCTTCCTAAAACCAAATCCATACATAAAACACATCAAAGTTGGTGCAAATTCTTTCATCTTGTATTGATGGATTGTTACATTATGTATCATAAGAGGTTTTCGTCAATGACATGAATAGATTGTTAAGAAGCAATCATTTACAAAGAATAACGTAGGTTGTTTACAATGCAAGGGTTTTTTCTTGCAAGCATACTTTTCAATGGTTGGTGCACCTTTGACACAATTGTTTCAACACTCTAAGCAAAATTTACGGACTTCCTCTCTATATCGTCTAAAACTTAATAGCTTACAGCAGAGATTCTAATGTTGAAAAGATTCAACATTCAACATTAGTAGCATGTCTCACATTATCTTTAATCAACTGAAAAACAAACAAAAATCATGAAGAATCTCTTATTTATGTTCATTTTCACTAGGGCAACTAACCTGCTTTTACAGCCTACTTTTACATCTTACAGCCATTTCCACTAGCAAGGTTTCTAACTTTCCCAGTATGGTCTTGAAACCTAACAAAAGTCATTATAGGATATAGTACAAGACAACAAATACCTCAAAAAAAAATAGTACGCCACAAGTAGAACAATTCCTTTAGCACAAAACAAATTTACTTATATATCTGTTTCATGAGTTCATATAGTCATAACACAACAAAGTAGAGTTAAAATATATGGTTGAATGATCAAAAGTAATAGCAAACAATATTCCAATGGTGCTAAAGAGTTTGCCAAACTTCCCACCAACATAACAAAACATGTTGCTGAAATAATAAGTTAAATAGGTAAATGTCATCAGAGGCACTATTTTCGAACCATCATTTATTTTTTTGCCCTATTCAACGGTGAAAATAAACCAACTTTTCCAAATTACAATAGTGTCAACAACACTCCCCATCGCGAGACTCTTGGTTGGATTGGGGGGGTACCCTTCCTAGCCCGTATGTGAAATTTTGTCAGACCAATCTTAATGTTTATGTTAGTGTAGTGTGACAAAATATTCAATTAAATATCATTCTGTGTTATCTGATATCATCATTGTTATGGTTTCTTCTGTAAAAAGGTTGCAAATGAAAAGAGTAATTTGTCAAACTGACAAATTCTTACTCATTTACAAGCTTCTTTCATTCCTAGCTACAGATTCAAAAAATTCAAAAGCTATCTTTTTTACAAACTATAGTACCACTGATTGACAAATGTGTGAAGTGACATCTAACTTCAATGACTTCCATATGTTAGATCTTTCTACCTTTGCTTTCATCAATGAGAAGAAGCGAGATATCCATTCTTCATGCTCCCCATGTAAATTCAATTCACCTGGCACAGTAAAACTGCAAAAAGAAGCAAAAATAAGACATGCATACTTTTTTTGACAACATGAGTGAAATATCAAATCAACGATGCAGTGTACTACCCTATATATGTCAAAAAAGACTCAGTTTTAAGTTTACTATTAATAGCCCTATAATCCATGGATTGGGAGTTCAAATCCGTTAGATTATTAAAAAAATAGTATTGAAAACGATCACATTTTTAGTTTAGACTAGTTTACCCTGGAGTCAAATTCCACTTTTGCCTTGGGGCCTTATAAAGAGAATGACATTTTCTATGAATAATGTAATGATGAAAAAAATTGATTAAAAATGAAACCATTTTTAAGTTTGTTACAGAGTATGCCTGATATATGAGCAATACAATCAACTCAATGATATGCAATGAATATAAAAAACACACCAAATTTATGCCACGAAAACCTGTGAGCGTGTACAAAAGTGATGTAGAACCATGACGATTCTGAACCAGGAGAAGTGTCTCATCAAACGTCAATTCCAACCCCAAGTTATCCCATAGAAGTGTGGATCATTGCTAGGGTAGGCTTAGGTGATTTTTCACAAGACAATTAATTTATTTTTGAAATCATTTTTTGATGCTCGAGATGATTCATCAAGATAGGTGCTAGAGACAAATCCCCATTGGTTACTAGAGATGAGTGTCCTTACGACAACAAAAAAGGGGCACCGTTATTACCAAATTTGAATAAATGATCACTTATGGCCCAAGTATGTCTTGAACCTGTGACCTTTATATTACTAGCCAGATACTCCCAACCAAAATTCCCTAACCTTTATGGGCTAGAGTCGAATCATCATTGGTTACTAGAGATGATTAGTCCTTAGGACTACAAAAAATGAGCACTGTCATTACCAAATTTTCATAAATGATAATTTTTGACCCATCTATGTCTTGAACCTGTGAACTTTTATGTTATTAACCGGATACTTTTAACAAAAGTCCCTAACCTTTATGTTCATTGCCCGATAAGCCATAGGTCAAGAGTTCAAAGTTCAGTGTCATCCTCAATTGAAGGTGAATGGAACAATAAACAAAAGACAAGAAAAGGCAGTCAATTCTTAAGTTTGTTAGAGAACATACCTCATGATGTCATTTGTAGCAATATCATGCATTTTTTCTTGTTGCCCTTGTACTGATGGGAATGCCAAAATCTCCCTACCTTGTTACAACACAATTCAAATCAAATCGAGGCAATTTATTACAAATAAAAATAAAACTGCCCTATCAAACTCTTCCTGTACTACGAACAAACCTTTGTAGCAAGAGCGTGTACCGATGTAGTGAGGTTGAAGACAAAGTCTGCATGGCTTTAGATATATTTTCTTTCTTGAACAAATAAACAACAGGATAACCCAAAAGCCACCTGCAACAAAATACAATGTAAGAAGAATGTTAAGCTACTTTCACAAATAAAAACCGTTTACTCTTGTATATAAATTCTAACAAGATGAACTCTCGGCAATATATGCCGAATATGGTTTTACTCTATTTCTTTGTGCAAAAAAGTGAGGAAAAACCATAGGATAAACATAAATAGATGAAAAAAGAAAAGAAAATCGGTTTCTGTACCCGTTTAATGTAGGCAAAGCAAGCTCAGAACATGACAAAATGTCGCCCAAACCAAGAAGGCGAACTGTTAAAGATGAGGTGTGAGTTTTGTTCTTCTCGCTTTCAAAAAATTGATTCATAGTGAAAATTGATTCAATATCGGCAACACCATTTTGGGTATCGCACTCCATATATAAAGAGTAAAAACCTTTAGAATGCATGTGTGAACGTAAATGTTCGCAGAAGTATGCAAGATGCTTTGATGCCTCTTGCTTTTCTATATTTATTGCAAACTGCAGTTACAGACTCTGGTCAATAACAAGAAGCTGAAAATATATGACATATATCAAAGAGCTTAAAATTATACCTACCCTGGGAAGGATATCATCAAGGATGATAAAGTCCGGGTTTACTATCTCTTTCAAAGTTGCATCCATGTATCTCATTAGGTTATTGGGATGAATAATGTATACGATATCCTCAATGCACATAACTCCCAAGTGAAATATAAGTTTGAAGTCCTGTTACGAATACTGCACATATGAAATTTTTGTTTCTCCTTAAATAATTTTGGGTATTCTACAAGGTAAGTTATTCCTGGAAAAACTCGGAGGAAATATTGATGAACTACTCAAAAGAAATTTTTCTGCAGGACACATCTTCTGGAAAGATTTTTTTTCTTTTAACCTGTGCAAGAAGATTCAAGAGTATGAGAAGTGGATTTTGTAGTCCTGATGCATCCCATGCATAATCTACCATAACAACGTTGCGCAAACCTGTGCACAAGACAGCTATATCTGCAAAAATAGACGTACAACTTATTGCAATTTGTTTTCTCAAAATACAAACAATTCTTCTACTTCTAATCGTATGCCTTCCAAAGGAAGTCATTGAACCGGTAAGTCTTTGGTTGGATTGTCACTAAATTCTCATCATGTGCACCATAACAGAGCATCAATATGGAATTTATGATTAACAATCGGCAACAGTTCGGTTTGGTTCAGGTTTAGGTTTTTTAAAACGGTTTGGTTCGGTTTTACCAGTCAGAAACCGCAGTTTAAACGGTTTAACAAATTTTTTTTATTTTTTTTATTTTTTTATTTTTAAAAAATTTAAATTTGTTTTTAAACAATATTTTCATTTTTAGACCTTATTCTCACATTTTAGGAACATCTTAAAATTTTGAAAATAATGAAACATTATAAATTTTTAAAAATTAAAATTTTGACCTATATTGAAAACCGAAACCGAACCAGGAAATCACGGTTTTTACGGTTTAATGGTTTAACGGTTTGAACATTGTTTAACGGTTCGGTTTGGACCCTCTCAAACCGAACTGAACCGAACCAAACCATTGCCGATTGTTATTCATGATGTGCAAAAGGTAATGAAATGCGTATCAAAGCACCAAAAAATTCTAAAAACACTTCTCAAATGTAAGGCAAACTCAACACAAGGACATCAACGTTGATTCAATATGTGGAAATTTAAATGCATAAATTTCATTTGGAATAATTCATTCATTCATTCTGGAAATTTTAATAAATTCATATGGATTTTTGAATGAATCTATTTTTAAAATTACTGATTCTATTTGGAATATATCATATGGCACCCAAAAGATAGCCTCCTATAATCTACTCAATTCCCTCTTCTTAAAATTAAAGCGCCAATCCTTTATTTAGAGATTCTAATGAATATTCAGTGATTTTTAATGAGCTTATTTAAGGGTTTTAATGAATTTATTTTGAGATTGTAATGGATTTACTTTGGGATTTTAATGAATTTATTTAGAGACCTTAATGAGTTTATTTGGAAATTAATGTAGAATAATAAAAATCATCCTATAGAAACATGGGGTGTTAACCCTTTCTCTGCACAGAGATGAATATATATGTTGATACCCTATGACAATGGTGAAGGATAAAACTATGTGTTTTAAAAATAAGAAGAAAAAACAAAAAACTTCAAATTTTTAAGAGGGATGGGATGTTGGGATGATTTTGACACATACCCAACAGAAGTCGTTTCTTAGCAGATGCTTTGAGACGCCATGGAACACGAAGGAGGTAACTCTGCAGAAGCTTCTGATCCAGTTTCTTTAAGCTCTCTTCATCCTCAGCACGCATTTTGTTTCTGCAATGATGAATCCTTTCCATCCTCTAATAAAACTATAAATCTAGCCCTTTTCTCTATCCCCATTCACTCGATCGACCACTACAAGTTATGAGTTCTGAGTTCTAACCCATTCGCCCGATCGTTAGATTCTCTACTAAAAGTTCTAACCCATTCACTCGATCGCTAGATTCGCTACTACATTTTCTAACCCATTCGCTCAATCGCTCGATTTGCTACTATAAGTTATGCTCGTGATCATGAATCAATGTGATTTGTTTCATACCTCCGCACAAACGTGATTTAGGGATTGCCTCATTAAACCTCTCGCTAGGGTTTTGGATAGCAAGCCCCCTCATTCGTTGATATCTAGAAGTTGTAGTTTGAAAGTATCTATAAATCAATCAAAATCTAGCAAAGATATGCATACATTTCAGGTCTTTTATAGACTGTGCTAGATATCTCAAGGCATAGGCAAAGTTGCTCGAAGGGCTATTCGTGAACATAATTGACCTCATTGTATGACCAGGTAATGTCATGTGCCTTGTAGTGGGAGTGTGGTACATTGAAAAGATGGCATGTATTTTGACAGTGTTGATCTTCAAACTATTTTGGAACATATTGGCATTGCTCTATGACTTGGAAATGTCACGTGCCTTATAAGTGTTACCTTGACAAGGTGATACGAATTTTGATGGTATCAAAGTCGGGATAAGACACTAGAGAGTCGAGATGATGTCAATAATGTCCTCAAGGGGGGGGGTAATGGTAATTGTCAAGTTGATGTCCTCCTCAATTTTGGATGACGTAATGGTAGAGATAAAAAAGGGACATTAACATGGTTGTAGTAGATCAATTCATCAACTATAGGCTAAGGCATATCGAGGTTAAATCCCATGTAAGGTGACAAGCCATGTATTGTGCTTCACTTATCATATTATAGATCTAGGTACTAAAGTAAGCTTAACATAAGGATAAAGAAAAGAAAGATAGAAAGCAGAAAGAGAAAGAAGGGTGCCGATCCACCCGACCACCCCCGAGCGAAGGGATCGAGACGGACTCGAGCCTCGATCGGCATCCCATACCACTGCCGTGGCGTCGAGTCGTACCTGGTGCTGGCGCGCTCGCTACGAGAGTTGACCCACCACACGAGCAGAGTCTCGATGTAGTCAAAAGATGATCAAATGAGGGTAGCTAGGCCTCTTATTTATAGCGATACCCAAGGCCCCCAGGCAAGTTCACACTTGACCTAATGGGTTGTCTCAATCCCGAGGATTAAAAGTAATCCTCCCCTTCTTTACACTCTCGTTTAACCCTCACACTTATCCACGTGTATAGAATACTACGGTAAATTCTTACCACGGGATATTATATGGTCATGCCCGTAACATACTCCCCCTCTTTAAAACATTGCACTCTTGCAATGGAAAGTTAGGGAAGTTAGTTCTAAGAGTATTTTCGCGTTCCCATGTGGCATCTTTTATTGATTTATCCATCCATTTTATTTTAAATTCTCGGATTTCTTTAGTACGTAATTTTTTTGTTTTAACATCGAGAATTCTTTCTGGTACATGTGGTTTAGAAGATAATTCTTCAGAAGTAACCAGAGTTTCAGTCGTAACTGTATTGTCGCCAGAACCTAGAAGTTCTTTTAGACGACTCACATGAAAGACTGGATGAATTCCGACACCATCGGGAAGAGCGAGATGATAGGCTGATGACCCAATGCGTTTGAGGACTGTAAAAGGTCCACAAAACCGTGGGGCTAACTTAGCGCACTTACCCGTAGACAATGTCTTAGAATTGTGAGGTACACGTAAAAATACCTTCTGTCCATGGTTGAATACACGAGGTTGCCTATGATGATCAGCATAAAAACGCGCTCTATCTTGAGCTGTTTTTATATTATCTCGTGCAATATGCAACATATCTTGCATATCCCGAAGAAAGTTTTGCGTACTTTGCAACTCATCATGATGTATATTAACATCAATCGGGGCTCGTGGCTGAAAACCATACATCAACATAAAAGGACTATATCTCGTCGACGTATGCTTGGAGCTGTTATAAGCAAACTCCAAAATTGGGAGATAACGTTCCCATTTTGTTGGTTTTGCACCAACGTATGCTCGAAGCATGTCCTCAATAATTTGATTTACTCGTTCTGCCTGTCCATCGGATTGAGGATGATCCGTGGAGCTCATGCTCAACGTAGTTTCTAACTTCTTAAAGACTTGTGTCCAGAAGTCACTAGTAAACTTTGGATCTCGATCACTCACGATATCCATCGGTAACCCATAAAAACGAAACAATTCATCAACGAATTGGTACGCCAATTCAGGAGCTGTTACCGTGGTTTTAGTAGCAATAAATCTGGCCATTTTAGTTAGTCGATCAACGACAACCCAGATGGCATCATGACCTTTTTGGGTGCGAGGAAGGCTAACAATAAAATCCATGGATATACTTTCCCACTTATTATTGGGAATGTCCAAGGGATGTAAAAGTCCTGCGGCTTTTAGTCGCTCGGCTTTGTTAACCTGACACTGGTGACATTTAGTCACATAGCTATGTATGTCAGGACGCATCTTAGGCCAATAAAATTGAGTGGAGATGAGAACGAGTGTACGATGTATTCCAGGGTGCCCTGCTGAGGGTGCATCATGGCATTAAAAAAGAATCCTCTTTTTGACCTCGGATAAATCTAGAACACAAACCTTCCCATTACGGTAGAGCAAACCGTTAGCAATGTGGAAGTATTCCTTCGAGGATGTGGTGGTGTCTGTTCCAGACTCAACTCTTGCCCAGTATTTTGCGAAATAACTGTCATCAGGATACTTTCCTCGAAGGTGATCATAAAGATCTGGTGATATTGCAGTGAAGCTAAGCATGTTAACTTCACGGATGCGACTTAGTGCATCAGCGACAGTGTTCATGGAACCTTTACGATATCGTATGGAAAAATCAAAGTCCTGGATGAGATCAGCCCATCGTGCCTTACGACCTTTCAGGTCTTGTTGGTCACAAAAATATTTCAAGGACTTGTGGTCCGTAGTTACCACAAAGTGATTTCCATAAAGATAATGGCGCCATGTTTTGAGCGCATGTATAACTGCAAATAATTCCTTTTCTTGAACGGTATACCGACATTGAGCAAAATCAAGTTTCTTACTCTCGAATGCTATTGGTTTACCATCTTGATACAAGACAACACCTATAGCATAGTCGCTTGCATCGGTTTCAACCTCAAAAGGTTTTGAAGGATCAGGTAAAAGAAGTGAAGGAGCCTTGCAAACCAGGTCCTTGAGTTCCTTAAAGGCGAGGTCTAGTGTAGCATTCCACATAATAGGTTTTGTAGACTTACGCGTTTGACCTTTTAAAATATCAGTAAACGGCGTCGTCAATTGGGAGTAATTACGAAGAGACTTTCGCAAAAACCCCACAAAACCAAGGAATGATCGAACTTCTCGAATATTCCGAAGAGTGGGCCAAAGCTTGATTTTCTCAATGCGAGAAGGATCAATTTCAACTCCTCGTTCGGTTATGAGATGTCCTAGATAAATAATTGATTTCTTGAAGAACTCACATTTTGAGATCTTCGCATAAAACTGTTTGTCACTCAATGTTTGTAAAACAAAGCGGACATGTCTAGCATGTTCTTGTAATGTACGGCTATAAACTAAAATATCATCCAAGAAAATAACGACAAATTTTCCAAGTTGTTCTCGAAAAATGTCATTCATTTCTTGTTGAAAAGTAGCCGGAGCATTGGTCAAACCAAAAGGCATAACCAAAAACTCGTAATGGCCATAGCGCGTACGAAATGCCGTTTTAGGAACATCGTCCTCACTTATTCTTATTTGATGGTAGCCAGTACGGAGATCAAGTTTCGTAAAATACCGAGCTCCCTGGAGACGGTCAATTAGATCGTCAGCCCGGGGCAATGGATACGAATTTTTGATCGTCACTTTATTCAAGCGTCGGTAATTAATACACATACGACATGTGCCCTCTTTCTTTTTAACCAAGAGAACTGGTGCACTCCATGGAGGTTTACTATAACGTATATAACCCATTCGTAAATAGTCCTTGAGTTGCTTAGATACCTCATCTTCTTCGGATCGACTTAAGCGATACGGAGGTATACTTATTGGTGCAACACTAGGTACAATATCTATACGATGGTCTATATTACGTTTAGGAGGTAACCCATCAGGTAGTTCACTTGGAAAAACATCATGAAAATCATTTAAGATTTCATCAAGTTGTTGTTGTTCAAAATATGTTAATGATTTTTGGATTTGGGTTCTAGCATGGTGAACATAGTCTTCTAGCGAGGAAAATTTCCTGCTAGAGAGGTTCATTAAAGCTTGTGCTGCCTCAGTTCGAGAGGGAGGTTGCAGAAATTGGCCCTTAAAAACCGTGACAAAGTCTGTCCAGGTATCGGGCAATTTCCCCATAATACGGAGCCCACGCTACCAGGCGGCGGCCTTACCCCCGAGTTCTCGGCCGACATATGCAATCTTCGTACTATCTGGCGTGGGATAGAGCTCAAAATGAGACTCCCATCGTCCCAGCCATGTGCAGATTGCTTCTTCGGTTCTTTCCTTTTTGTCTCCGGTAAATGGCTTAACGACAAATGATGGTTCACCTTGTCGCTCATCAGGTCTATTAGTCTCACGTTGTAGACTAATGACACGTGCCTCAAGAGCACTCTGAGATTGCTGAAGTTTGGTCATCTGTTGAGCGGTGAAACTAAGGTATTGGGTTATTTGTGCCAAATACATCTCAGTGGACATTTGTCCAAGAGGATTCCCTTGAGTTCCTTCCGCTTGAGCGGATGACATCGGGTCGTTAATTTGAGCCATTAAAGATTATTTCTGGAAAAGAAATAGGATAAGGTCAGAGATATAGTCATAACATCATGTCGTGATGTAAACATATCATGGGCGAGCATTAATCGATATCATTATCTCACGTCAATACCCCTCTAGACGTATGAGATGAGGTTCAAGATCAGGTTACATGGTAACACAAAGGTGTTTTAAAAACCATGGGGGTGACAAATAAATGTCTTTCCCTGATCTCTATATCAATTTTTTTATGTTGGCTCCCCGAGGCTCAACCATGTATGTTCGCATCATGAATAGTTTATACACGAAAAAAATGTGAACAATAAACTATGTTTCGGTGCCCACATAAGTGGTTTCGGCTCTTTAAGTCCTATTACGAGGACCCCGAGGTGCACTTAGACCTTAAGTCTAAACATGTGTTATAGTCATATGTATCAAGGATGTTGTATGGTCTTGGTCATATTTGAACTCGAGACCTCGAGAACAAATACATTAAACACTTGAGCCAACCAAGTAAGTTGTTGTTCTCGAATGCTTAATGTTTGATGCGTATAAGAGATATGCGAGGCAATTGATCATATATGTTTTTTTAAAAGAACATATATGTCAAGGGTCCTTATTTCGCCCTCATTTACCAAAACTATGTTGGTACGTTACCTAACCTCAAGTCTCGTAATTACGATGGCATACGCCAAAGTGCAACCTAATGGTGAAGCCAAATGAACCCTTGTTTCGTAGTAGGCTCACGTGGGCCATCACATGGTCACGTCATTACGAATGCCTCTCGTAAGAACGAGCTCATGGAGGCATCGTATCCATGTAACGAGGGAGGGATGTTGGATACGTGTGTCATTGGAGCGACCTCACTTGAAGTGGGTCAAGCCCTACGTACTCAACATCATTATGGCTATTGGCGTTTCTTTACGTAACGAAATCGAGGTCATCAACGGGGTTATCAACAATAAAAAATTGTTGAAAAAGGGATGGTGACCACGCCATTCTCACAAAAATGTGAGGACGGCCACCAACATCCTTTTCCCGACAAGGACAACTTTCGATATAATCACGTAATAACGAATATACACATATGTTTACTTATCACATATATACGATCAAATACGTATATATGTGACCACATATGCCTATATTAAACATATCGTTATATTAAATAGCCACAAATGATGTGATCGAGATACGTAATCGAGGTATATACCTCTACGCACACGAAACATCCACAAATAAGAGATCATCATAATACGCAATGGAGGTATTGACCTCTTACGCATACGAGACCAAACGCATATCGTTTACAACAAATCAAGGTATTAAACTCATACGCAAACGTAACATATGTTCGTGAACGTAATACGTAATTGAGGTATTAACCTCGTACGCATACGACACTCATCACATATTATTAATATGTCAAACGAGGTATTGACCTCGTGCACATATGTAAACGTTTTAGATAATCAACTAAAGACCACTACAACATCATTGACTTAATGAAAAAAATTACATATAAACTAAACACATGATTAGATGGGAGAAGAGAGAATAAAAAGAAAAATTATGGAAAGAGTTATCGAAGTTCTTTGTTGATCGTTGTCTGGATCAAGGCCAACCACACAACGATCGACCAGCATCAATCAAAAGACAAATGAAAAACAAAGAAACATTAGTACAAAAATCTGATACCTAATATTAGAGATCTAAGTACTAAAGTAAGCTTAAGATAAGGATAAAGAAATGAAAGATAGAAAGGAGAAAGAGAAAGAAGGGTGTCGATCCACCCGACCACCCCCGAGCGAAGGGATCGAGACGGACTCGAGCCTCGATCGGCGTCCCATACCACCGTCGTGGCGTCGAGTCGTACCTGGTGCTGGCGCGCTCGCTACAAGAGTTGACCCACCACACGAGCAGAGTCTCGATGTAGTCAAAAGATGATCAAATGAGGGTAGCTAGGCCTCTTATTTATTGCGATACCCAAGGCCCCCAGGCAAGTTCACACTTGACCTAATGGGTTGTCTCAATCCTGAGGATTAAAAGTAATCCTCCCCTTCTTTACACTCTCGTTTAACCCTCACACTTATCCACGTGTATAGAATACTACGGTAAATTCTTACCACGGGATATTATATGGTCATGCCCGTAACATATCATCTCACAAAAAGGTTATTGCATCTAACCCTACTATCATATTTTCATTAAGAGTGTCGACGTCGTGATGATCGCATGTTGTTGGACCTCCAGTACAAATTGTTCATTCATGGATATTGGGAATCCATTTTGTGCATAATGAAATCACTTCCCAGTGAGATCATGCCCATGGAAAGGGTTATCGAATAAATGCTTCAGGTTCAAAATAGTCCCTCACATTGACTTCCTAGAATCCCACGGAAGCAAACAAAAAGATCCAAAAGATACGTAAAAGCAAAACATTGTATTTTAGTTGGATGCAAGATATCAAAATAGGGTTTGGAAGATGGAATGCAACACATTTTCTTCGTGATGCATCACTAGACTCCTATGTAAACGAGGCATTTTTGCAACGCTGATGTATCATGATACGGGAAAAATGTAGAGGCTTACGCTTCACACATTATACTACGTATGCTGCATCTAACTACAAAAGCATATTCATTGTCAAATGGGGAAACCGTAACATCCATACATGTCATAGCCTATCCCATTGTCTGCCATCTGAACCACTGCTTCCATGCAACTTACCTCACACATGCATCGTGATGTGAGACAAGGCGTCGGGGCACAAAGTGATGAGAGTACTCGAATATGCAAACGAGTTTGTGAGTATCACACTTTGAATACAAATGCTCTCTCTCTCTCTCTCTCTCTCTCTCTCTCTATCTTTGATCACATTCGACTATGATTTTCCACACGTCTTCGACCAAACCCCAAAGCCTTGCACGAATTTTCTCATAAGAGTCACAATGTGCACTCTCTCAATTGCAACAATCGTTGGTAAAGTTCCTTCTTGAGCATCAAGAGCCGTGGCTCACTTTGACATGTATTACGTGAAATTGAGTATTTCCGGTCTCACAGGTCATATGATGTTCTACCGTTTTCTTTGACCCAATGGGGGGGTGCATTGTGAGGATACAAGAGAAAGACAAACATGCTAATGGAGTGAGTGAGAGTTGTTTTTATCACACAAATTGGTCATAAACAAACAAACCCTACACAACTTGAACCGAAGAAGAAGAAGAAACAAAGAAGAAGAAGAAGAAGAAGAAGAAGAAGAAAAAAGGTCATTGATCCAACATCTATCTCCCTAAACAAAAAATTACTGTTTCTGCACCTCTTCTTCTTCTTCTTCTTCTTCTTCTCCAAGTCTCGATCGAGAGAGAGGTTTTTCTCTGCATTTCTTCTTGTTCTTCTACTCTTTTGCTTGAAGTCTCGATCGGGACTTTCTCTTTTCTTCCGTCTCCGTCTGTCTGTCCCTGCTGCGAGCTCGTCCAGGTTTGTCTGTCTCGTCTCTTCGCATCTCTGATGCTTATCCTTGTTTTTCTTTTGCCCCTGCCTTTCCCCGTTACTGCATTTCTGATGTCGATTTTCCTTTTTTTAAATTTATTACGCCTAACCTAATTTTGCTTATATCTTCGCCTTTCGGATTCTTTATCTAATTATCTGTTACTTCGTTTCTGATCTCATTTTTTGGTTGTTTCCATTTCTGCAGAAATGGCGATCAGAGCTGCTCGCCGTACAGCTTCCCTCTTGCGATCGTCTCTTTTCTCGTCGCAGCATCAGCAAGTTCGTCACCTCAACATCCATGAATATCAGGTCTGTTCTTTTCTCTTTTTAGATCTCAAAGGTTACCGCAGCATTTCATTGTCTAGAAGAAGCAAAGCAGATGAGCAAAAACGTGTTACCTTCTGTGATTTTCCCATGAACAAGGAAATATATTATGAGAAAAACGCTACATTTTCGAGTTTTCTTTTTCCCTTCTTCTTTTTTCTTTCTCAAGTGAAAGAGCTTCCTTTTCAAAGAAGAAGAAAAAATTAGATCAGGAAAGAATGCTTTTTGATCTGAAGAGTATGATTTTCATTCTCAAAAAATGAAGATCAAAGGAAGATGATAACATGTTTCAATCTCAAGAAAAGTTATTCCTTTCTAAAAAAGCAAACAGATCGGAGAAGAATACTTTTTGATGTCAAGCATATGCTTTTCCTTTCCATAAGAAGCGAAAAAGACGAGCAAAGAAATGTTACCACATTAAGCGTACGGTTTTTCAGTAAGAATCAAGAAAGGAGCTTAAATGCGATCCTATTGTAGAAAAGAAGACTACCATATTTTTGAGTTTTTAGGGTTTCAATGACAAGGGAGTGGCTTTCCATTTCAAGGAAGACGGGAAAAGATGAGAAAAAGCATGTTATCGTTTCAACTCGATTTTTAAGAGGTGAAAAGAAATGCAAGAAAGAAAATGAGAGGAAGAAACCTACTATCTATTAGGGTTTTTTAGCTTTGTTGATATTGATAATGGTTTTTATTTTCCCTTCCAAATATGAGTGAAGAATGCTACCTTTGTACAAACTTTTGTAAGGATCAAGTCAAAATATAATCTTCCTTTTGCAGGGTGCTAAACTGATGAGTCAATATGGAGTGAATGTGCCTAAAGGTGTTGCCATATCTTCTCTCACAGAGATCAATGATGCACTGAAGCAAAACTTTCCCACTGATGAGGAGGTATGTATGGGATTAAAATGCATCTTGCTAACATTGTACTTGATACTTGCGTGCATATATGTATGCCAATTATAAGGGTATCCTGATATCATAGTTTTTATTGTATGAAAACACTTTCTATGCTTCAAAAAATTTCCTATTTGTTCCGGCTGCGTATATCGTGAATATGCTAAACTAAGTGAGTCGTCATGGTTATCATATAATAACAAAGAGTAAACTTATTAGATGTTCAATTCTTGCTTGATTCTTCATCTGATATGTATGTTGGCCTAGTATTAAATAAAATTGTTATCTATCTATGTTTTGTGTGCTGTATTCTTTTTAAATTTTATCTAATGAAATGTGAGAAGCAGTGAACTTGTAAGTGCTAAGTTGAATTCATGTGCGGGGAATGCAAGGAATGTACATAATGAGCTAGATGGCTTATTTTATGCAATTTATATTATCCTTTTTACATATAGGAAGTTGTGGGTTTTAAAAGCTAGCACATGTATTGGTTCATATACAGCAAATGCAGTCACCAAAAGCTGACAGCTCTTTGCATTTTATTTTTGTTGTGGACTGTTGTTTGCAGCTGGTTGTGAAAAGTCAAATATTGGCTGGGGGTCGAGGTTTAGGAACTTTCAAAAGTGGATTCAAAGGTGGAGTACATGTCGCCAAGAGGAATGAAGTGGAACAAGTTGCAGGTTTGTGTATATTGTCATTTCAATTTTTTCAATTTAAAACGTGAATTGGAAAATGTAATGCAGATGGGCCTACAAATGGGATAGACCAATACTTGGACAGGCTTATAGCTGTACTCTATTTCAAATAAATTCCAGCTACTTTCCTATACAATGTTTTGATTGAATACAGAAGTCCTGCATTAAAGAGAATACCAAACTTCAAGATTATCCTATTTATCGTGTTATTTACCCTACAATTGTAAAGTTAAGATCCTGAATCATAAGTTCAGGTCCTACATGGAAACTTCCTGGAAAATCACATGACATGTTGCTGATTGGATAGGGTCTAGGTGGTTTACTGGTTGAACTGTCCTTTACCGTTGACATTGAAGATGTGAGAAATATGAGAGCATGACTTCTATGTACACAATTAAAACTGATTATATATTAATTTTCTATGTAGGCAGCATGCTAGGTGGAATCCTTGTAACTAAACAGTCTGGTCCTGCTGGTAAACCCGTAAATGAGGTAGACTATATGTTTGTTTTCTGAGTGAAAAACCTAAACACACAATTATGAAGTTAGTAAACTGAAGTGGATCTCTTAGAACTGTTTCTCTGTCTATTAATTTCTCTTTTTGGTGTAGGTATATGTATGTGAAAAGCTCTCTCTCGTAAATGAGATGTACTTTGCTATAGCTCTTGATCGTGCCAGTGCTGGACCAGTAAGTATCCTTTCCATATATACCCCATAAAATTTAGATGCAAACGTAGACTATGCATATAAATTTATTTTGCTTTTAATATCTGTTCCTAGCCATGAGTATGTAAGCCCATAACATGGTTAGGTATAACAGAATTAATCAGGATAGTGAATGGGTATAGGACACTGAATAATGGGTCTCCTATAATTGTGAAGTTTCATCTGTGTATATAGAGCTGAAACAAATGTTAGCCATGGATAATAGTCTTAATGAGTTGTGGTTCCAGACGTCAGTATTGTGCCTAGATTTATTGAGTTTCTTTTGCTCATTAAAAGACCTGAATACTGCTTGATAAAATTTAGGTCTGATTATTGGCTACTTTAGGTCATTATTGCATGCAGTAAGGGTGGAACCAGTATTGAGGACCTTGCAGAGAAGTATCCAGATATGATCATAAAGGTTTGAACTCTTACAGTCTCTGTATTATGATATCATCTAAACTTGTCTGACTGTGAAATCTCTGGAAGGGATCAGGTCCCTGTGGATATATGGACAGGTATAACTGATACTGAAGCTGCAAAAGTGGTTGATGGTCTAAATCTGCAAGTCTCAGAGAAGGCAGCAGCTATTGAACAGATTAAAAATCTTTACAAATTGTTCAGTGAAAAGGATTGCACTCTACTGGAAGTGAGTATATTTTTTGGGATTTACTGAATCTTAAATGGCTTCACCTAATGTCCTAACACTTTGTTTTGTCATCTGTAGATCAATCCATTAGCAGAGACCTCAGATGGAAAACTGGTTGCAGCAGATGCAAAACTCAATTTTGATGACAATGCAGCATTCCGACAACAAGATGTATTTGCGTTGCGTGACACTTCACAAGAAGATCCCAGAGAGGTATTTTAGGGAGAAACTCCAAAATATCTGAGTTTTTCTTTGTTTCCCCAAATGGCCACAATTATTGTTTGACATGTGATTTCCATCAATAAACTCATTATATTTGAAATTATATGTAGGTTGCAGCAGCCGAAGCAGACTTGAATTACATTGGTCTAGATGGAGAGATTGGGTGTATGGTTAATGGTGCTGGCTTGGCAATGGCCACAATGGACATTATAAAGTTGCATGGAGGCACACCGGCTAACTTCCTTGATGTCGGAGGCAATGCATCAGAAGGCCAGGTTTCATAGCAGTGCCATCTTTTTCTCAACTTTAATCAAACCCTTGTATAATATGTACATCATTCTATTTTCTTGTATTCCTGAAGGTTGTTGAAGCATTCAAAATCCTGACTTCAGACTCTAGGGTGAAGGCAATTCTTGTCAATATCTTTGGTGGCATAATGAAATGTGATGTTATTGCGAGTGGCATTGTTAATGCAGCGAAGCAGGTGTAACTGACATCATGATTCTTTGCGAATTGGAAAATTAATTGGATTATAGCTACCTCTTAACCTTTGATTATTGGATTAGGTCTCTCTTGAAGTACCTTTGATTGTTCGATTGGAAGGCACAAATGTTGATATGGGGAAGAGCATACTCAAGGTAATTTTTTGTATGCAGAGTTTACACCGAGCTTCTGCTGTTTTCCCTAATGATGCTGATCATGTTTTCTTGTTTGAGATATTGTCAGGAAAGTGGAATGACGATAATTGCAGCTGAGGATCTTGATGATGCAGCCCGGAAAGCTGTAGAGTCTATTAAGGTGTAAAGCGTCTAAACAACTATTTTGGCAGCTTTATCTGCAATTCTCAAACGCTTTCATAAAATTTTGTGCCCAATCTATACATTTGTATTACATGGCCATCTGTAGCTCAAAGGCATTGGAGCTCAGAAAATTATGTTGTGATGATTGAGCAGTCTGTCCTTCCTAAAAACGAAAATAATTACGTTAAAAGGGTTTAGGATCTGAAAATCCACAACAAAGCCTTTCATTATACTTCAATGTTTTATTCTGACAGTCAAGCAGTGATGATTTTGACAAATAATGTGGCCCCCAAAGATATACTTATTACCAATATTTTGATAAAGCATTTTGGGCTTATATTTTTTGTTGAGTCACAGGAACCTATCACTGTATTTCCTAGGCCCATGTTTTTGATGTTTTGATCATGTTCATGAAAATCTTTTTTGGATCTTTGTGCAAATTATAAACAAGAATCTTATTTAGTTTATTGATTTTTTAGTCTATTGATGATATAGTAAAGGAGTTTTCATGTTTATGTCTCCTTTGGTTTTGATGTTCATTGTTACATCCTTGCATTCATTCAATTCGAATTTCAAAGTATGATTGAAAATTTGAAAACTTCAGCCTGTCGTCTATAAAATGATATATTGCAGGAAACTGGGCTTATAAACGTGAATTTTGATTGGGAGAGATGTAACATTCAACTAGAAGGGGGCAGTATAGAGCTTTTATAGACGACAGGCTGAAGTACATGTATCTCTTCTAGTTTTTGAGACTACTGTCATACATGTACGCAGTTATAAGAAACATACATGTAGGAAATATACAGCGTAATAAGAAACCCATTAAAGCAAATTATGTATAAGTTCTTGAATGTAAGTTATATAAGTGAAAAGCATGACTAATTATATAATTGAGTTGTATATAATTGAAGAGCATGACTAATCATTAAAGTTGGTAAATGTACCATATACTCACTCTCTCTATGGTGCCATTATGCTTAGTTTCTAGTGCACATACTGAACAATGATTGTTATTATGAAACTTTTAAAACTTTAACAAGGATAAAGATACTTTTGCTAAATGTTCAAAACTAAAACAAGAAAATATTCACCTAGAACAGGAAAGACATTCAAAGTATGGACAAAACTTTACTAACAATTAATGATTTGTTTTGATACATTACTCTCAAGGCACCTTATTGTTGAACAATCCACAATGAATTGAGAACCTCCATTCAATGAAATCATAGATAGATTTGAGTTTCTAGCACTATCTATGAAGACATTGTCACTAAGTAAAATTTCGCTTTAAGGGGTATGAAATAAATAAGCTATATCTTCCTTTCAGGTTTTGAGGAGTTGTCAGCTGTTGGGAAAAATACCCTCCACTCCTGGCTATTGTAATAATTCACACTGCCAAATTGTCTAGTACAATGGGGCTAACCATTTACCTTCAGCACACAACTCTAGCTTAGGCTTTCACTTCGACATTCATATCTCCCCATTGTACATTGTATTTTGCAGCCAAATAATATGCTCCAGCAGGTCCACGGCTCCTGTATGGATAGAGTTCAGGAGCCACCTTTCTCATTTCAAGCTCTTTGAGTAAAGGCGTAAAGATAGCCCATGCAGCATCAAGCTCATCGCTACGAATAAAAAGTCGCCTTTCACCTTCAATGGCATCTAATAATAAGCGCTCATACGCATCTGGTATCTCTCGTGAGTACCTGCATCGATTGTGAAACGAAATCTCAAGATACCAGGACCGAAATTGTTGGGTATTCACCCCTAAGTCTTGAACATTAGTAGAGTACCCTTAAGTTTTCAAACAACACAGGTAATCATTTAAAGTTTGAAAGATTAGGGTAATTCGTAATTGTTGGAGTATTTTCGTGTCTTTCCATTACTGTTTTAGGTTGAAGATAATGAAAAGTGCCAACCTGTCAGCATAATGCAAGTTGAGGTTACTTCGATCCAATCTCATGCCGAGTCCCGGTATCTTGTTATTAATCTTCAGATAGATAGCTTCATCTGGCTGGATTCGTATCACAAGTTCATTAGTAGCTTGATCCATGTCCGTTCCAAAGCTTCTTTTATATAGATTCCCTGGTACGTGGCGGAATTGAACCCTAATCTCCATCCTAAGAACATAAAGAAGAGAATGATGCTACAAGATAGGTTTACCTAATTTCTCCATTATTGGATTACCTTATGAATTATAGGCTTAGAGGTGTAGTGTGATTCTCAGTCATTTGTTATATGAACTTACGTCTACTGCAAACCACTATCATTTAATTATCTGGCTCTTCTATCACCATTAATATATGCACCTCACCCGAGGGCTCATGCTCACACAATTATTGTCCATAATCTATATGAGCATCCCAGAATCTAGATGAATTAAATTCTCTAGTCAACGCAAGTATGTATCATCAACAATATATTAGATTACACTATAATCCTGTAAGCTTGCTTAAATATCCTAATATACTAATAGGTTTACCCTAATTGGTTTTAGCATTTGATGCTCATTATGGAGACATGACTTGTTTATATGTCAAATGGAAGTAACATTTGCAGGCCCAGCAATATTTCTTTACATACACCATGGATAGATTGAAACGTATTGAGAACCTTGAAGTTTATGCTAGTCCATGGTACTATGGGAACAGGACCCGGACTTTAAAATGACAATTGAAGATGAGAATCTCGTACCTTCGACTGTGTAAAGCTTTTCCAGCTTTCAGAAGGAAAGGTACACCATCCCATCGGGCATTATCAATGAACAAAGCTGCAGCAGCAAAGGTGGGTGTGATGCTGTTTGAAGGAACGGTTTTATCATCTGTGTACCCTGGGTACTTCACTCCACCCCTTACATGACTTTTGTACTGTCCAACCACAACATCATCCAAGTTCAAAGTCCTCATCGATCGAAGTACTTTTACCTGAAATAAAACAACTTACCATGAACCAAAAATGTAAAGCAAAATTTAGAGAATTAAGGTGACAAAAGATAAGGAAGCTTTTCAATGATGAAAACCTACAAACAATGTCTGAAAAGCAAGAAAATAAATAAATAAAGTATTTGTTACCTTCTCATTCCTCATATCCTCTGCATCTAAACTCACAGGAGGCTCCATTGCAAAGAGAGCCACCAACTGCAGTAAGTGGTTCTGCATGATATCCCGTATAATACCATAGTTATCAAAATAACTGTAAGATGAAAAAAATCACCCATTAATAACAATGCAACCATCACACGATATAGCCATGCATCATATTTTGTTGCTTATGCAAGGTTGTGATCTTTAATGATATATTATTGTGTATGCATGCAAGTCAATAATTCTATGAGGTTGCGTATGCAAGGGTGCCGCTAATGATATGGTGCTGCAAATTCAAGGGTTGAATTTGTATAATTACCCTCCACGGCCCTCAGTTCCAAAGTCTTCAGAAAATAGAAATTGAACATTTCTTATGTATTGCCGGGACCATAACGGTTCAAACACAAGGTTGGAGAATCTTAAAATCGACAGGTTTTCAACGAGTTCCTTTCCCAAATAATGGTCTATCCTGCAAATACATGATCTTTTAGATGCAATAACTCACATTTATCAGAATCCATTAAGTTAAAGATATGAACCTATAAATCTGTTCTTCTGCAAAAAATTGTTTGAGGCCTCTTGTCAGCTCGGCAGAGGATTCTGAGTCTCTTCCAAACGGCTTTTCTACAATAACGCGAGTCCAACCTTGGGTTGAGTATGAAGCACCGCTGGCACATCTTGCAACATCAATAAATATATTGGGTGGGATTGACAGATAGAATAACCTATTGGCAATCCTGCTTCCCTGTATGAATTTCCAAATAAAATGATGCTATGATAGATATAACCCATTAATATATATTTTAGATTGAATGACATCCTGACAAACATTGCTACAACATTACCTCATGAGCCTTTAACTCTGTGTCTAGTTTCCTAAAATCTTCTACGGAGTCGTACTGTCCTGTTTGATAGAAACAACGCATCAGAAATTTCTCCATTTTATCGTCACAGTTTTCCCTGGAATGAATTAAATCTCCAAAAAATGAATTCACCATTTTTTTCTGAAAAGATCACAAGAAGTATAAAAAGAGAAGAGGGAAATACTGCTGATCAATCCTGCAATTTAGTGTTTCGCTAATTGTCTCGCGAAGATCTGCATCTGTCATCTTGCTTCGAGCATATCCAAAAATTGTGAAATGCTGAAACCCAGATTAATTGCCATTATATCAGACTTATGTGCTTATCACTCAGGCCAACACAGAAATAGTAGGCAATACTTGTTAAACTAATGTTAGAAATAAAGTAAACTAATGTTTAATGAAAGAAATAAGCAGAACGAAATGAAATATTCAAAATGGTTGCTTGCCCAGACACATCCGTAAACCCTAGGTCTAGCATCCGAAACATGGGCATTTGTGTTTTCCACCGGGAGGCTTATTTTGATTACTATTATTAACTCCTAATCAAGTTATGTGTGAGCAGATAACATACAAGTAATACAGAAAGGGTAACTAAACCATACCTATCCAGAGTAAAATGCAAGGATAAAGCCACCCAAAGGAAAATCACCTATCTCTCACTGTAATAATTAAATATTCTAAAACAATGGCATTCAATAAATCAACATGTTTGTCACCTTTGGGAGGCAGCCTTCATAGTACAGAGCAAATAATGCAGGGAAGATTTTCTTCTTGGCGAGATCACCAGATGCACCAACAACAGTGATGCTCACTGTGGATTCACCTTCATTATCAGAAATGGGGAGAATTCCCTCTAATGAGACATCTTCTGTTTGATATAATGTGCCATTGGTTTCTACTACATCTTTGCTCCTTATTGGAGAAGATAATAAATCCATTGTTTCCTTCGTGGCAATACCTGTGTTAAATAAACATCCCAAAACTGAAACACCCTTTAAGAGTGTCAAAAGATAATAAGTTTGCATAAGGAAAGTTAAAACAAGCGTACAGGAAATCATGGCACTATAGCCAGGATAGTATTTCAGTGCATAGAGGCTGTATGTACACTAGACATTGGAATGTAGAACTAGAAACTGCAATAAAGGAAGCCAGACAAGTATAAGTTAGAAACCTAAAGGTTGAATCGCCTGAAGAAAAAGAATTACAACAAGATTTGGAAGCATAACCAAGAAAAAGCACTGTAGCTGTGAAAATTCTAACCATGCAAACAAGTAACAAAAACCTAAACTGAAAAAGATTTGAGTTCATAAAGCGAATAAAGGCAATGTGGCTGGGGATATTTACTCATGAAATGAGCAAGTCAGATTTGGTAATTAAACTTAAAGATTAAGACTCCCTAAAAAAGAACTATACCCCAAACAAAAAGGACCTAGCCTAAACCCTAATATGATTAACGTGAATAAAGGCATTGAAATGCAATATTTAACGCATACAATGGCAACTCAGAGATGAAAAATAAACCTAATAACTTGATCACTCAAAAGAACACTAGACCCTAAATCAAATTTAGCTGCATAAAGATAATGATGGCACCGCCACCACGGATTTTATATTTTAATGCACACAATGTCCAATTCAGCTATGAATTTAGCCTCCATACCTGAATTGTTCATTGCATGCATTAAAAGGATTGAATCACTATGGAACTCATCATTTAAAACATAAAAATATTGAAGTTTCCAGGAAGATTGAAGAACATCTTCAATTCCTTCCAAACCATTTAAAATCAGAATATTGAATCTTCCAGAAAAAAGAAAATAACCTTAAACCTAAATATTGAACCACCCAAAACATAAGAACAAAACTCTAAATCCATGAGAAACAGCCGCTAAGAAAACGAACTACACAAGAGATTGAATCGCCCAAAACAAAAACTAAATACCAAACCTAAATATCGAATGGACAAAAACAAGAACGAAATTGATTAAACCCTAAATCCAAATATTGAATCACCCAACAAAGGAACCAAATCCTAAATCCTAGTTGAAAAGTGCAAACTAAAGTTTTGGAAAATAGCAAAAGGGCCAATTAAACCCTCGAACATGCATGGAACATGCAAATTAAGAATGTGGGAAGAAAAGAGACAGGGGGGGTCTTGAATAAACACCTTGGGATGATGCAGAAACTGATGACGGAGATGAAAATGGAGATGGAGATGAATGTAAACCCACACGGGAAGACAAAGAAAGATTCATCAAAGATCTCCATGGGAGCTTGGAATTACTACTGCTCAATGTTTTGAGTGCATGATAAGAAGATCGCTTCTTCTTCTTGTGGGAGACCAAAGGAAGCTGAATATGTTGTTGTCTATAAGAAGAGGCTTCTTTAAGTAAACTTCCACAACTCTGCAGAAACGCCTCCATTGAGAAGAGATGAAGAGCCTCTCTGTCTGTCTATCAATTGGACTCAAAACCTTGTTTCCGTATGGTTAGTTTTTGCACTTGTATTGTGTTTTAGGAAGAAGAAGAAGAAGAAGAAGAAGAAGAAAGAAAGAAATGGAGTTGTTTGAAAGAAGCTATAACATTTACATATGTACATATGTATATGTATGTGTATGTATACACAACATGCTTTGGTGAGAAAGGAGCAAAAAGCTCCTTTTTGTTTTGTTTTTTTGGTTATAAAGTTGTCACAGGAAATGAGTCTTCCCAATTTGATTGAAATTTGTTCTTGCACCTCTCTCACACTCCTTTTCTTAGTAAACTCGAATCCTCGACTCGAGAACTCTCGGCTCACCTCTCCTTCATCTCTCAGGTCTGCGATGCCTCCAGTTTCAAAAATAATAATCGGTCCTCAACCACACGTAGTACTAACAAGTGTATCGAGTACAGGGTGGGTTCAAGATCGTTCCAAATTTGATTTGCCACGAAGCACTGAAGCTTCCAATTATATTTGGAAACCCCTTTGTTTTGTAAACACGAAGTTCTTATTGTTTTGTGGTTGGTCATTTAGCATGAAGTGACTTATGTATGTCCCTCATTCATGGTTACCCCCGGAGACATAATTTCATGTTGGTTGAGTGCAAAATCATTGGCCACAACAAAAAAAAGGTGTGATGGGTTTTATTTTGTTTACATGGAGTAATGGTGCATGAAACGTAGTGTAATGGGTGGTCTACATAACTCCTTGTTTTCGTATAGCAAAAAATCACAGCAAAAGTGAGGTTGACAAACATCCTATCCATGTTGTAACCACTAATCTTAACTAGACGCATCTAATTAATTTCAAAAAACTCATTTGACTACTTTGGTAGAAAACTAATACATATGAAGATTTCTAAAAGGTGGTTCGATTATGTGCTAAATAGAGATAACGTATACTTGTAAAGCAAAACTTAACTAATTTCTTCCTTAAACTTTAATTGCCAAATGAGTGATGACAGTTTGCTCATTCAACGATGGCCTTTTTTTTTCAAAATCTCGAAAATTCATGAAAGATTGTGGACACTTTGTCAATCGATTTCTTTCTAGTATTAAATTGAATGAGTAGAAAACGGAGCAAAACTGTTGGCTTCCGTAAACAAGCCTATCCATGGTGTGTTTAAGCAGATGGGGTATATCAATTGGGTCATATAGGCATACAACCAAAACTTTCTAAGAAGAGGTATTGACAAGCCATCACAACCACATAACAAGATGTTATATATGCATACATATGGGGCCAAAGGCCAAAGGAGAACCCCTTTTCCCTCCTCATGTAGTTCTTTGGACTTCAACAAATGAAGGAAAGAGCCGTAGCACTTTTATTCACCCCTAGCCACAAGCCATCCCCATGTTTTGCCTCATACATGAACTCATTCCTCCAAAGCCCCTATGGAAAAGAGGAATTAGTAAAAGAGCTTGATTTTCAACTTGCTCGAGGCTAGATCAATTCGTTTTGGGTAAAGTGGAAACAACACTAAAGATTCAACCTCATTGCAGCAATACCTAGAGTCTATTGCCAATGCATGTATGTGTGAAAATCTCAGGTTTCAAAGGAATGCTCTGTTCTCTCATACGGTTCTCACTAAGGATATATGCATGTAGTTGCTCTGCAGAAATCAAGTGAAAAAGGAGAGTAGAAGAAATAGTAGGAAATAGTTGAACATCACTAATCATCACAGATTGATATTGACCTTATTACATGCAAGGTAATTGATTGTTGGTAGTGAAGGAGTCATACAAACAAGCAAATTTAACAAGCACAAATTTGCTTTCCCTACTATGTGTCCACAACTCTATATAGTTTCTTAATGACAGAAAAAGAATATAATGCTTTGGTAATTCAACAATATCTTCAAACAATGGCGGATCTGGATCCAGGCATTTCTGGACCTTTTATAAAATGCAACGTTGACATTTTGAAGTGCTTCCATAAATAAGAACTCAGGACTTTCATAATTAAGAATATTACTTTGCTCACACCTTCAGTTTTGTGTCTAGTATTATGAATTTGTTTGCTACACATTTTTTTAACTTCCTAAAGGAGGCGTTAACAAAGATACACCTGTAGTACTTTGTATGCATTTAGAGAAACTAAAATGAATTTGAGCTGCCATTACAGATGTGTTCATGCATCAATACATGATGAGCTAGACTCATCCTATACCTTGTCTGACAATCTGATTAAATAACTTCTGTATCATATGCCAAAAAAAATGTTTGTGACAAGTCACATGCCCATCATTCGTAACAATTTGATCTAAGACACAAATGCAGTTAACATCTTGTAAAGTTATTCTCGGCAGTTCAGAAAAAACCTCTTGAGTAATCGTGCCTCATAAGAAATTGTTACCCTTCCATTATCTCCTTCTGGACCGTTGATTTCATAGTCATCATTTGTTGTATATAATTTTTTCGAGTTTATATCAACAATGTCCAAGAATTCATCCATATCTACATATGTTGAGTCCCTCAGCTGTAGGACAAATTTGAGCCAGCATCTCTAGTATTAGAAAATATATCATTCATTGATTGATTAACACAATAGTATCCATTCCTGTTTCGGATATTTGCCACAAAACCTCAAGATTTTAAACATTTTGTAAGAATACCCACCTCTTTAAGAACGTTTTCAGAACTGTGTGAGGGTGGGGTCTTCAAATAAGTTTTCAGAACCCATGGTTATTCAGGAAAGCAAACAAAATGTTAGGGGAAGGGTACATTTAGAAGTTTGTTCCCAGTTGATTTTTATAGTGATCATCTTGCAAAGAATTTGAATCATTTTATTGTTCTTGGCAAGAAAATACACCATAGTTAGTAACATTGTAAGTTCTTCATTTTTTACCGTGATCATCTGCTTTGCAAGGTTGTCTGCGAGAGCTAGGAAGCATCTTTTCGTATAGAACCAAGTTTCAGAATCCAGCTTCTTATTGATTGGGTCTAAACTCTTAATGATTCGGCTTATCCCAAACTCGAAATTTTGCTTTGTACAATATAATGTTCCAATAACTAGGTTCACAATGCAAAGATGAAGAAACTGCCCTTCCTTTTCCTCGTCCTACATCATACCGCTTCCTTTCCATTAGCATTTCAAAATCAGAAATTTACCTAAAAAACAGTTTAACTAAACAAACAACCTCATATTGTGCCCTTTCCTCTTCTTTCTCAATCTTTTGCATTAGATCTTCTGCCTCGTTATTCTATGAAAAAGATGAGCTTTTTTTATCAGTAGGATGTGTACAAAAAACATTACGATATTATTCGGCAGTGTTATAAAAACATTAAATGGCTTTTCCCACCAAATTCATAATATTTCATAAAATTATCAGAAATTCTCCTTATGTTTTCAAAATGTTTTGTAAGTCTCAACATAGCCAATATTTCAGGCAAGTTTTTACTAACCCATGCAAGTTTTTATTCTAAACCCTTAACTTGTAAAAACCATGTTTTAATTAAACATTGTCTATACTTTCTATTCCTCAAGATTTTACTTAAAAAAGACACGTGAATAGTATTAATACCCGGTTTGTCATTATGTAGGAGACACATAGATTTGCAAGAACAATAGCTGGTGCAGCCAGAATGTTGTCTCCAGATTTCTTCACTATGGGTTCATAGTACTGAATTGCTTCCTGGTACCTATTATCCTGCACCATAATCACTGTATTGTTATAGAAACTTTTAACTACTTTTATTATTATAAAAACAGGTGTTTATTTTGTTCTATTTTACTTAATTGTTGCATCTCTGTGATATAGGTTTTTCTAATGGCTCTATTTACAATGTAGCAAGAGGAGCATTCATCACATTATCCTTAGCATGTAGTGTCTTTGTTAGAAGAGACATCCAGAAAGATGTCGCCTTGATTAGAGCATCTAGAAAATCGGAATCTTGCAATATTTTCTCCCTAAGATGCTATTGGATGGACGACAAAAGAATGGCATAATCTTATGGTAAAAATCTCAAAGACTTAACAGATCCTAGTAGATAAGAGGATGCAGGTTTCTTCAAGTGTCATGTTTTGTTATATACAAAATTAAATCGCATTTAATTTTCACCTGCATGAAGAAATTATGAGCGACATTCAGCCTCCAAACAGAATGTTCGGAACAAAAATCAGATGATTGTTGAAAAATGCGATCAACTTGCATGTAGTTGCCTTTATCCCAGAAGATCTTTGCCATTGCCATGATGACAGGTATATAATTCTGTGAAGATCAAATTAACTATCAGCAAGACTGAAAAAAACTCTGAAATACCCCTGAGATTTTCTTTATTTCTCCAAATGCGCCTGAGACTTCAGTACTTCCCAACACTTTTGGTTAATCCCCCAGAAAAGAAGAAAGGGGATGAGTTGACCATATATTTGCTGAAATATCACATGTAACTGAGAAAAACGGTGTGAAATGACCATATTATTGCTCAAATAGCACATATAATGGCTCTTCTTGGCGTTATTCAAGGGCATCTGTGAGACTGGAATAAAAAAACTTGGAGCATTTAGGAAAATGCAGAAAAACTCTGGGTATTTCTAAGTTTTGCCCTTGAGACTACCAGTTGACAATTTGATGATGCAGCAGAAACATCTTTATCAAAAGTCGAACAAAATTACAGGCCTTGTTTAACCTACTGAAATGTGAATTTTATACCAAACTATAGCTTACTTCAAGCAATCTCTCATAATCCAAAAGACACTTTCTATGGGCATTGTGATTTCCCGATATATGTGTATCTTGCATTTGCTTGATAAGACGCCTCATCGCTTCTCCATACCGTACAGCCAATTCACTCAATTTTTGATAAGATTCCTATAGACATAACATAAAAATCACCTTAAATCATTTGTAAATCGGAATAGAAAAAGAACTTGTTAATTCAAGCCACATCAAGTTTCTTTCTGCAATAAATATTGTATGCACACCATTTTTTAAAGAATTTACCATTTTATACATTAGATTGAAACATTTGTAATAATCCAGGGAAAATTCTCATCCAACTAAAATTTTGGCCATATTTCCAGATCCATTCCAATCTTCTTTAGAGACATCATATAATCTACCTCTTGAAGATACGCACATGATAACAGCCAAACTTCTCCAAGAAATGTTCAAAATTTTTGTTTCTTGGGTATTGCCAACCCAAAGCAGGTGGTCTACAAAGTTTTGGAATTTAATGATATAGAACACATACATGTGCATGTACTCCACAAAGTTAATTTACTCGGCATTACAGGATTAAGTTATTCAGTATCTCAAAAAATTAGACATACCACAACAGAAGTCCGAGTAAGAATGATGGCATCCAAAAACTCTTTCAAATCCTGTTTTCGAGCATTCAGTCAGGTTATGTTGGATGAACAATATAAATAATGAAAATAAAGAAAATGGTCTATAATGAGCACAAACCTGAGATATAACCTTGGACGTCAAATCTGGGTTTTCTTCCATTAAAAGAGCAGCAAGATCAGTCAATTGGCCTGATGGCTTGCAGTACAAAAGCAATAAATTCCTAAATGTTTCGGGTGGGAATGGTGGATTCTGCATGATACTGTTATCAATCAAGATATATCCATCTGAGGAGATACAATAAAGAGATCATCTGCATTGTATGATATATCCTTATCAATTATGCATGACCATTCCATGTGAGTGAATATAATGTGTCTTTTTATGATGAGACAAATCAAATGTAGATTTTAATAAAAATTAATTCCGTGTCACAGGTCATTTTGACCTTTACAAGACATCAATAAATCTTTACTTCATTCTTTCTCTATTTCTAAGACCAAGAAATGTCACCTGTAAAAGAAAATTCAGTTTACGGAATCCAGCAGCAGGATCCACATCCATGTAAAATAATGCTTGATTGTGTAGTGTCACCTGTTTAGTCATTGGAAGATATACTAAAAGATCTTGATCAATACAACCCTTTGAACTGGAAAAGGAAAAATATTCAAGCACTGAAATGTAAAAATTTAACTGTCAAATATAGGCCCACTGAAAGCTGGTTTGTAGAAATAAAAGGAATGACTGCAGGTAATTTGATAATATCCTTTATAAAGAGATTACAGCATGCTGATGCAGCTTAAAACAGCGCTATTAAGTCATGAATGTGAGTACATGAGGAAATTGTTGTCCAATTTGCAGCCAATGAGCTATCTCTCTTCCTGGAAGTCCTTAATCTTTTTCACTCACCATTTTCTGATTCTTGCATTATATATATCCAGAATGTTCTACAGATGTTTGAAGTTTGGGGTGAAGTATTACAGAGTCAAGTTCTTCTTCAGTCCGCGGTGGCATATCATTTATAGTGACTTTTGCAGCATCAATGTTTCCAGTAGCATATTCAATTGCTGCCTGCATAAACAATTTGCATGAGAAATTAAAATGCCTTCAGTAACTTACACACGGAATAGTTCAGCTCAAGTATTAATATAGAATAAGATATACTACAGAGACCTTTAGGTTGAAGGCATCCACAAGTTTTGACGATTTGAGAGTGTGACTATTTCCCACACTACAAAGCTCCATACCTTCCACATGACTATAAGGTACAAAAGGCACATGAAAAACTTACATTTGTGATTTTAAAGGAAAAAAGTTCAAAATACCCCCTAGCTTACCCAAATGCCCCTGGTCATATCCCCCTAGCTCCATACCTTCCACATGACGTTGAAGTACAAAACACGCATTAAGACTTATACTTGCTATTTTATAGGGAAAAAGTTTAAAATACTCCCTCCATTTCCTTATCCAAATGCACCTGAGAAGGAGACGGTGAATCCATGTAATTGCCATAGTTTAGCCAAAGGGGATGAATCGATTATATAATTTCTCAAAATAATATATATGGTCTCTTGAGAGGGCTTCAGCAAGGGCATTTGGGAAATATTGAAAACTCAGGTATTTCCAACTTTTTCCCTATTTTAAATGTCACAAACTATAGTTATATCAATTAAACCATACCTTCCTATGCTCAGTTCTGGATACTCTTGTAAGCCGTTCTCGATCATCTCTGACAAAATCTTCAAAGCTGCCCAAATGTTTGAATTCGTCTGAAAATGTGTCATGCGAATATCATTAAATGACATAAAATAATAAATGTTTACCTTCAACATAGCGCTTTAGTTGATAGAAGCAAAGCGCTCTATTGTAGGCCAAATCAGGCTGCAAACGCACAAGTCATCAGCACTTGAATACACTCTTATATCCTTGTAGAAGTAACATTAAGAAATACCTGAAATTCCATAGCACCTGATGCATCTTCAAACTTCTCAAGTGCTTCCTCATAGGCTTCCTCCTGCATAACCAAACAAAAATGAATTCTGAGGTTACAACATTCGCTTCAGTAGGAAAGAGATGGTTAACAAAATGTGTTTTCTGCACTTGCAATGCTTCACGGATGACTGTGTAAGTCGAGTTTCCAGAGAAGATGAGCACAAAAGAAGATGTGGCATCATGTTATCGATTCTAGCAGGATATTCTAGAGGGTTCCTATTATTGGTCATGGCGCACTTATATTTGATTCTGTACGTTGGAATTTCAGATTCTGTGAAAAGTGCAATTTAAAGTAGTGCGCTGAATATTGCATAAATCAAAATTTATTCTAATATGTATGAAGCTACATTAAGCAGATCCCTCGACATCATCTTCAATGTTATTCAAACCAATTCTTGAATGTTGCAAAAAACACCACGCACTTCAGATCATGTAAAAAACCTTTACTGCAGTCTGCTATTATAGATTCATCAAGATCATCTTCAATGTTCTTGAATCGATTTGTGAATGTTGAAATGTACAAAAGATTAACTTTTTTAAAACAAGTTGCGATTAGCATGTAAACATTAAAATATGAATGAAATCCGAAGAGAATATATGTTTGACCTTATATAAACAGCATCCCAAGTTTACTACAGCATCAAAGTTCTCTTGCGAACTGTTCTCCCATATCTGTCTGCTTCCTTAATGTACCAAAATACAAATATTGAAGAGATCATAATTCCACTCAGATATATGTTTGAGATCACTTAACAATATAGCACAATCTTGAAATACAGACGAGATCATCTGAAAACATTGTAAGACACTGCAAAAATATGTACGAGATAATTTGAAGATATTTCAGAATAATGCAGGAATATGTGGGAGATCATTTGATGACACAATTGCGTACAGCAAAAATATGTATACATAATTTGATGGCATAATAGCATAATGATATCAAAGAATTGCATCATAATAGTAATGATATTGTTGAATTTCATACCTATTGTATTTTGACAGAATTATAGCATAAGGCAGAAACATGCAAAACATAATTTAAAGAGATTATAACATAACAATATTATTGATGATACCTATTGGATTTAAATGCATTTTAGAATAATGATATCATAGAATATCATACATATTAGATTTGAAGAGATTTTATAGCATTGTGATGTCATGATTCATAGAATAGCAAACCTATTGTATCATCTTGCTCGAATTTAATGCAAGCTTTCAAATTCTCTACTCTTTCTAGATTACCATCAATTGCATGGCATGCTTTTTCTGCTGCATCTAACATGGACGCCTGAACAAATTATATGAAGTAAGAAACATGCTTTTCAGATTTTCATTTACAGGCTAGTTCTTTGACATGACTGTACTACAAATTATAAGACTATAATGACCACCTTTTCATATTTTCATTTATCTGTTGCTTCATCATGTTAAACAATGTATCCTGAGAGATTATCCATGTACAATGTAAGTTAAAACAAGAAAACTTTACAACAAAATATACCTTATATAAAGACTGGGCATGGTAAATTTGGTATTTCTGCTCCAGTGGATGTAATCGAACAAGCTTTTGGTACCTGAACCTCAAAAAATGGAATGAAGAATAAATGTCAGATCTCAGATCAGAATAAGAAAAAGAATGAAAGTAAAAGATGGAAGGTAAGAAAGGTTTTAAAACGTAGCATGTATCATTTCTGCACATAAAAATGCGAAATGCAAGTACAGAACGGAAAGAATGAAGCAAAAAAGCAAAAAAAAGTAGCATGTTCACAGAAGATTAATCAGAAATGAAAGTAGAAATGGAAAAGAAAGAATGGCACGTAAAGCACTCATATTTCCAGATTAGATTAATCAAAAATAGGAAAAAAAGTGGATTTTGAAGCAGAAAAAGTAGAAACAGGCACAAGAATTTGAAACAAGGGACGTCAAGTCAAAAGGTAGAATATAGCATATATTACAAAATGCTAATCAGAAAGAAAAGAAAGACATGGAATTTGTAAATCAAACGAACGAATTTAGAAATATAGTAAGATTTATCAAAAAAGCAAAGTGAAATTTTGAAACAAAGTCAAGAATGCATGTAGCACAAGCATCAGACAAATCAATTTGACATGACATTGATCAGAATCAAATGAAAAACAATGTAAGCATCAAAAAACTGATTTGAAAATCAGAGTAACGATTTGAAACAAAGAAAGCATAAAACAAATCACCTGAATTCTGTACTAAGAGTGATCAGGAAAAAAAAGGACAATGTATAAATCTTACACTGAAGCAGAAGCATCGTAGTTTCCAAGATAGTAATGGCAGTAAGCAAGGAGAGAGAGAGTAGCCTGACTGTCAGGAAATGAGACCATGACCTGGTCTTCGAGAAACCTGTAGATATCAAAGAAAGATGAAGAAGAAATAAGAAATTAAGGAAGCAGAATAAAGAATTACCTCATGGAAGGCAAGGATGATCTGAATATGAATAAAACGGGGAGAAATATATATATAGATATAGATATAGATATATATATTAACGGAGCGAGAGAGAGAGAGAGAGAGAGAGAGAAAGGTCCGAAGAAACGGAGAATGGAGAAATGAAAGAGGAAGAAAAGTGGATAGAGAGGGTGAGAGAATGAAGAAAGGAGAGAGGATGAGAAGAGAAAGACGAAGAAACAGTAGAGGTAAATAGAGGTTGACGAGAGAGAAAACGAAGAAACGAGAGAGACTGTGTGTGTGTATGTGAGAGAGAGAGAGACTTACTTGATAGCTTGGCTATGGTGAGAATCTCGGATGAATCCATAGAGCAGACCTGTAATGCTCCCTCCACCCTGTAGCTTCGCCATGGCGACCGACTCACAGCAATGAGAGAGAAGAATCGAATGAGAGAGAGAGAGAGAAAGAAAGAAACAAAGAAACAAAGAAAGATATATATTAACGTCTTCTAAGAGGCCGAAAATGGCCTATACGTACATATAATACCAAACAAGAGATTTCATCTTAAAGTGTTGTCTCGTCGTTCAGAGGAAAAAGAAATGAATAGAGAAACCGAGAGAGTGAGAGAAAGAAAGAAAGAAAGATAAATTAACGTCTTTTAAGAGGCCAAAATGGCCTATAAGACCGAATAAGAGAGAGAAAGAAAGTCACCAAGTTTTGGCAGAAACTCTGGAAACAACAACACGTGAGGCGATTTATCACGTTCCAATGGCTATTAATACATAAGTGCCTACCGGTGGGAGCATGGCAACGTGGGAACCTTAGCTCTCCTAATTGTGTAGAGTGCCCACATGCAGTAGAATCAATACGACATGCTTTGTGGGACTGCCCAACGTCCCATTGAATATGGTCGTGGATTGGCCACTTGTTGCAATTATGTCAGGTTCAAGGCTCAATCAAGTGGGGAAATATATGTTGGCTATCATGGCAGACCGCAATTGGCAGATACGAGCATCAGGATGAGGGGATGACTTTGGTGATAAAAGCACAAGAGGTCTTTTTCTCCTCTAATGGCAATGTCCACTCCACTCCTCTTAATGACAAATATCAAGAGATGTTGGAATTGGTCAGCCCAATAACTCTTTGGATTCTATGGAAACAACGATGTAGGTGAGTCTTCTCCAACCAAACCGCACATCCAACAAGGTTACTGCAAGAGATATGGAGTGAAATTGGAGCCACTCTAAAGAGCCAATATGATGGCCTCAAGGACGGCTCTGAGGGAGTTGAAAGACAACGAATAGTCTTCATCCAACAATGGTCATCCTCTCCCTTTCTTGAGTCAATGGGCATCCACATAAGATGGAACTATCACGTCCCTTTAGGGATTTGTACATACTTATCACATTTGTAAATTTTTATAACTAATGGAAGGAGGTTTTTTTGGAAGAAAGAAAGAAAGATAAATATATTGACGTCTTCTACGGCCAAAATTGGCCACCAAGAGAGAGAGAGAGAGAGTGTGTGTGTGTGTGTGTGTGTGTGTGTGTCAAGAAGAAAGACAGAGACAAAGAGATTGTGTGTATAGCTCAGTTCGTAAGGTTGCCCAATGGAGACCCGGTGGACAGAGAGATTGTGTGTATAACTCAGTTCGTAAGGTTGCCCAATGGAGACCTGGTGGACAAAGAGATTGTGTGTATAGCTCAATTCGTAAGGTTGCCCAATGGAGACCATGTGGATAGAGAGATTGTGTATAGCTCAATTCGTAAGGTTGCCCAATGGAGCCCAGGTGGTCATGGGTTTAACCCCTACATTCCACAGTGGCATCTAGTGAAATAAGAGAGAGAGTGTGTGTGTAGCTGAGCTAAACGTAGCTCAGTTGGTAAGGTTGCCCAATGGAATGACCAGGTGGTCATGGGTTCAACCCCTACATTCCAATCCACTATAGAGTAATAGAGAGGTGGGAAATTTGGGTTTCGAACCCAAGATGTCCCAAGATGTACTACTAATAGTGTAAACGACTTACTTACCACTAGGGTAAGCTAATTACCATAAAAATAAGACATGTGTGTGAGTGTGCATGTGTGTATATCTCGAGAGGAGTGAGAGGGAGAGAGACCCCGAAGTTGCTCAATTTGTTGGATCAATGTGGGTGGGTGTTTGTTGTGAACGCCCCCTTTCTCCGTTGATTCACGAAAACTCTCCCAAAAAGCAGATAGTTTTGATTGCATGAAAAATGCAAAAGACAACACGTACCATTGCTGATACCCTGTTTGTATGAATAAATCCGAGGGGTAATTTCATCGTTATGAAAAAAAACTTAATAGGGGTGCATCCTTTCCCCTCTAAAAACCGACGTATAGCTAGTGCATGTGTGCTATTTCTGATCTACTTAGCATGAAGAATAAATATATTTATATACTTTGTTGGGGCCAATTCACGTGATGCCTTATGATGCTGACACAATTGGCATCTTGTTGGTTACAAGAACATGGCTTCAAACAAAATTGAATTGTCGAACACATGGTGTGTCCAAATCTGCCATGTGTCTAGTCAATCAAATAATACTTCCAAGGACTTGGCATAGGTCTTTTCTGAACATCAACGCTACTCTTATTAACCAAATCAACTCATAATAGGTGTTTGCAATGAATGCACACAATGTGTGATATGCTTGGTGTGAAATTAAATCATAAATTTTTGGAAAAAGGAAAAAAGAAAAAAAATCATAAATGTGCTTTGAATATGTAATTTATTCAAAAAGATATCCATAAATCATGCGATGATCTCATTTTTGTTAGACTTGATTGGTGCTAATCACATGCAATGGTGCGATTTTTAGTTTGTTTTGTGGGTTGCGAGAAGATCATGGAAGGGGTTGAGGTAGGATTAACAAACTAATAGCATTAAAGATATTAAGACATGTTGAGTGGATTGCGAAGAGATTAATGGAAACATTAGGATGCCATATAATATCTAATTCAAAGGGATGAACTATGAGGATGGTTTTGGTTATTGCTCTAGACCATTCATCAATATCATGATTATTGTGCGAGCTTAATTAAGATTTTGATACATGCTTGATTGCTCGTTGATGCCATCATAGTTTTTTTTTCATGCAAGGATGTTATAGTCTAATAATTAATTGCCATAACAGCATCCTTGAAGAGTCTGACGTGACCTATGAAACTTTGTTCCGAAACAAAACATTCATACTTCCTCATATAAGCTTTGTGAATACGAGGAATGTACATTCGATTAACTCCCATTTAGAGAATAAATTTGTCTCAATATCAATTTCTTGAAGTTCATACAAGAATAGAGTTTTCAAAGCACATGAAACTTTTCGCCCATATAAAATTATGTGCAAGGGTAGGCTCGATAATCTACGTTCCTATGGAAAAAAGTGTACATAAAAACAACGTGCTTTATAAAGCATTCTGATCTACAAATCATTTTTGCACTTACATGTTGCTTCAGTGGGTGGATAACAATTTTCGCATGTGCATGATCTCTATGGTTAACACAATGACTTTGACGAACAACACATCAAAGCCCATTGCTTAAACGTGGAATCAACAACCTTACATTTCAAATCTCAAGCTTAAACCATGTATACACCAAAATACATTTGAATTTCAAAGTTTCAATGAAGTAGGTAAAGGAATAAGTAAACAATCATTTGTGGTGAGATCTAAAATCTCTTATATAAAGCTATAAAGTTAGTGCTTTTACACTCTACATGACATACGGTGTCTTGTTTTATATAAACGCATGTGGCGTGCATGAGAGAGACTGAGAGAGATTTAGTGCAGGTCATCAGTTGGTAAAGGTTGTTCAACAAAGGCAATAAGGGCGTGCACTCTATCCTTACACTCCCGAAGGCCAAGTATGGGGAACAGTATAAATATGTTTCAACGGTACGGTTTCTTGTCCCTTCAACCATCAAACTGGCATAGAACATTGTCACATTTTGATTTATGTAGGACTAGAATTATTGAATGTTTGGGTGTGGCTGCATTATTAAGTCTATGGCACTAACTTTATATTTTCACATTACTATTCAATACACATAGATGAATTTTGTAATGTGAATGAAAATCAAGGGCATGCTCATGAGTACATATTTTCATGAGTTGGCAAAATGTTGTTCCATAATAAAAGTGTAAGAAAATACATGTATTGCCATTGTTTACAATATGAGCCTCTCTAGTGCGCCGAATTAAACTGTAGCAACTTGACATACGTTGAGATATATGGTCAAATCAAGAATCATAATCAAGATTGAGCTTTAATCGACGATCTCTAATATATTAAATTGGGAATTATTAACAAGATCAAGTACCAACTTCAAGTTGCAACACTAGGATCATGAGTTAATGTTTGGTATTGACATCACCACAGGATGTTCGATCAAGATCAACACTAGATAAAACGACAATGATTTGTTTCTAATCGTTGTACTCTTAAGGGAAACTAAGAAATTTGTTCATGTCAACATGATATAGCCATTTCTTTTGGAGTAAGTTGCTAATGTGTATAATCTAGTACAAGATCAATATCGAATGTATAGGCTTCAAATCGTGGCTTGCAAGCTTGGAAGCACATGATTACATGACATAGTAATGTTGATACTCACATATGCATGTAATCTAGTTGTAGTTAAATCTTCCACAATGATTTGTCAAGGAACCAACTCTTTTACATAAGTGATGTTTAAAGGCAATGTTATGAGAGAATGGTTAACATGTAATTTACACTTTAACATATATAATTAAAATGCATGCTCATATGCTTATGATGATATTCCATCTTAATGATTTTTTGCCAACTGATACACAACCATAACATTGAAGTTAGTGTCAGTTAGAAGGCCAACATGAGCTTGGATGCTAAGGGAGATCATAAACTACATGGAAATGTTTTTGAATATTCATGATCAATGCATGACTTGAGAGTTGTACTCGATGGGATGGTTTGTAAGCATGATAAGACACCAACATCTAGAAATATCGCTTGCATTTGATAAATGTTTCACTCTTTATCTTAAAGTTTGCAATTTGTCTCCTTCTATCTAGTGCACCTAGTTGACTATAGTAGAAATCATGAGCTTCAATGTTTACATTCCCTTGTCTTTTCCTTGAGGTTATTTTTTGTTTCTTTAAAAAAATCGTAGCTAGCAGTTTTAAACATCAAGCAAATAGGTTCGTTCCATAATAAAACAACAGGCACATGATAAATTGAATCTAAATAATAAAATATTGATTATAGAAATGCTTATTTTGAAGGGAGGAGAGGGTTAACCAGACTCAAGAGAGAGAGAGAAAAAAAAGAATTACAGGGATGAAAAAAGGGAGGTCATTTTGATCTTTTAGAGGTAGCACAGATTGTGTCATAATTAAGATATATGCACAAAGTTCTCATGTTCAATGGTAGACTTGGAGGGAAGGCATATCGAGGGAAGTTCAAAGGCAATGTTAATATAAGAGTTCTACTTATTGTAGCAAGTGGAGACTTTGCAAATCGTTCTCCCTATTGATGGGCGCTTCAACATGTCCCCTGACCCATGGATAAGGGGCTAAAGCACTAAAAACATGTTAGTGAGATGAAAAGGTTATAGATGAAAAAATTAGATGGATGGAGAGAATGAATTGGTTTTATACAAAAGAATAATAAAAAGTTATATTCTTTATATGAAAGAAAATGAGTTGCTAAAAATATGAATATATATATATATATATATATAATAGAGATACAAGGAGAACTAGGGTTAACAACGAGTTACATGGTTTTGAAAAGAGGAAAATGGTTGTGGAGAGATAATGAGGGTTTTAAGCAATTTTGCAAAGGACTAGACAAGCGAAAAGAAGATTGTTTGCGCTCATCTTACACACCTATTTCTCAAACCACTGCTCACTGTTTAATGCTGCTTGATACTCTATCCCCTAGGCATTTAATGTAGTCTTGTGGGCCATGTTTTATATCAGTGTATCCATTAACAACAACGATGTTGTGAGCACAATGAAGGTTGCTAAGTTGTTGCCATAGTAGCAATATGCTTCGGGGTAGATGTATGCATGATTGAAAGGTGAATTTAGTATGTGCTTAACGAGTGCACTATGACTTGTGTCACTTGAGAGGAATCTTTAATGGGTGAAGAATTGTGTTGTCTCTAGTTGTTTTATGGTGGTTGTATGATGTGAATGTGAGAGTATTAATAGATGTCTCCCACTGTGTTGCTCAAATGTGTCAATGTAGTTTGTTTTTTGTTTTTTTTTAAAACTACACCAAAGTTTCCATTACTAATCCAATAAGCGTATACAAGACATATAATGATACAATCTAGTGGCGGGTAAGATATGCCCCATTATGTCATAATTGAAACCAACCTCCACATATGGAGGAAACAACCATCGAGAGGGTACATATTACCAATCCATTTTTTTTTCCAAAAAAAAAACTCCTTCCATTAGTTATAAAGATTTTACAGATGAGATTATTATATACAAATCCCTATAGGGACACGATAGGTCCATCTTATGTGGATGCCCACTGCCTCAAGAAAGGGAGAGGACGACCATTGTTGGATAAAGGCTAGTCGTTGTCTTTCAACTCTATCGGTGTCGCCCTTGAGGCCATCATATTGGCTCTTTAGAGTGGCTACAGCTTCACTCCATATCTCTTGCATTAACATTATTGGTTGCGCACTTTGGTTGGAGAAGACCCGTCTACACCGTTGTTTCCATAAAATCCAAAGAGTTATTGGGCTAACCAAGCCCAATACAACTTGAGATTTGGCACTAAGGAGTTGAGTGGATATTGCCGATGGTGGAGAAAAAAACCTCTTGTCCTTTTATAACAAAAGTCATCCCCTCTTCTTGATGCTCATATCTGTCAACTACGGCCTTTCATGATAGCCAACATACATTCCCCCACTTGATTGAGCCTTGCACCTGGCATAATTGCAATAAGCAACCAACCCCTCGCCATATTCGATGGGATTCTGGGCAGTCCCATAGAGCGTGTCGTATTGATCTTACTACATTTGGACACGCTACACAATTAGGAGAGTTGATGTTCCCACTCTGCCATGCACCAACCGATAATGACCTATGTATTAATAGCCATTGGAAAGTGGTGATTCGCCTCGCGTGTTGTTTCCAGAGTTTATGCCAAAACTTGGTGATAATTGTGTAAGGAACATGATAATGTTTTCCAAACCTTGCAGCTGTCGGATCTCGGGCAGATTGAGCAGCTATAATATAACGACCCAATCTAGTTGTGAATTGAAAGAAAGGGATAGGTTTGCTTCCTTGACCCGCGTAAGGATCACACCATGTCCATTGCAAAGGGTCCCAACTGACCTTACGTAGCCATGTGTTTTCATGAGTACATATGTGCAAATCTGGTTGTAATTCGATTGGATCAGGATCTATAATCCATTTATGCCCAGTATATGCTAGTACTAGAATTGCCTTATGTTGTGTTGATGTCTTGTTGTCCTACAATTCAGAGCCTTTGATCATGTCTCTACCTCTTGGAAGCAAAGTGCCCTCCTCCTTGTAACCTATCCATTTCTCCGTTGTCGTCCTTTTATGAGCATCTTCCCTAATTAGTAGAGCGTTAATGATTTCAATTCTCATAGCCCATCCGTCCCTGATTCCATGGAGGATGTTGGCTTGGTCTTGTATTGGCAATGACATAAACCGTCTCCAACAGTCTATACTTTTTCTTGGACCTTCCAACATGTATCCCCATGATAGCCCCTTGCTTGATCCAATTAGTTGATTAGATTCATCCCTGATACATGATCTTGTATTGCCAATCCATTTTGTTATTTCTCTCCACAAAAACGAACAAATCCTTCCACTTGCATTTAAAGGATTGTTGCTTCAGAAAAATCATATCTTCATTACCAGTGAAGGAGTCATATTGACCTTTTAAAATAATGTGTCAATGTAGTTGCAAGCTAGAGAGGGATAATAACACAAGCACCATGGTTTAAAACTTTTTAAGTCTTCATATCACTTAAACTTGGGCATGGATTAGACAATGCCTCAGACCAATGGTATAATCTTACAAGTTCTAACGAGCTCGAATAACCATCATAAACACCATGGACAACCAAGTTTAAATGAATAAGTTACTTGAAAAGCGATTACTTTACATGCATTCTCCAAGTTTAACCTCTAATATATACATCAAACAATTGAGATTTATGATCAAATTTATGTTGAAAATGGAATGTAATCATCGATGACCTTCATGCATGTAATCTAAGATAAGAGTGATATTTGATATTCATATAGTGTATAGTTTGTTATTTGTCAATAAATCATACTTGAATAAGAACAATTCATGAAAATTGAAATGTGGCCACTTGAATAAGAACAATGATAATGTTAGTTTATCTTAACCATACATTTCACAACATGTCGAGATAACATTTAGAATGAAATTTGGATTTTTTTTGATGCATTGATTTATTACCAATAAGCATTGACAACTACTTTTAACTAAGAGGGATACTCATCATTCATCTAGAAATATGGCGTGCCATATTTCTCTATCATCATAGAAGTTGAGCAACACTATAATAAGAATTACATGTGCCAATCATATCACCCATCCATACAAATAAGGAATAGAATCAAAAGAAAAGAAAAAGAAAAAGAACAAGACGCTAACTCCATCCACACACCCATAGGACAGAGCAACCATCCAATCATAAGAACAAGAAAATATTAACTTGATCAATGTGCTAATATGCATGGTCACATTTCTCTAAGGAGTCAATCATGGGTGTGGGAGGCTTAGGCATTCTAAACCACAATTTTCTATACATCTAATAGTGTGAGCAGAGTTTCCACTCAATGCCTTCATCAAGGAGGGAGGGATCATGATCATGTCAAAACCACCAAATTAAGACATCATATAATTGAGTTAGAGCATGAGCTTCTTGGGTGAGAGTTATAGTAATAGGCACTCAAGACTACGAGACAAGGTAAAGCATGAGAAACCAAATATGAGATCCATCAAAGATGGTCAAAATGAGAATGACATGATTGATGCTAAGGAGACTATGTTACATATTTGGGACAATGTTGAAAACAACATGTTGGGAAAAAGCGGCATTGCTTTGGACTTGTGCCAAACCAACACAACAATTTGCCAAAATATCACATGGACTTCCTAAAACACAAAGAACATGAGTTAGGCAAAGATCATGTAAAAGAGCATAGCATACTCTCACTTTGTCATACCACATAAACAATTACTCCAAAGAGAATGTTGAGGCGATCTAGTGCGAGAGGGGAATCCAAGTACAAACACAAGAGCTCTTGATTTGTATCTTAGGAGCTCCCAATATTTGTGATGTGGTGACATTGCTCAATGATGGTAAGAAAACATATAATTAGGATGGAACATTCATAACACTAAAGTCTGAATGGATAAATTATCAAAGCACAAAGGCAACACAAGGACGAGTTTGGGGACTTCCCAAACATAAAGTGTTGTGATCTTCACAATAATCAATTCAACACACTCTTCGACGATATGTTTAGATTCCCTTCATATAGATGTATAAAATTGGGTTCCTCCTCTTACAGATACATACCTTAAAGAGGCACCTCCTAGATGGTTAAGTGTAACCATGTACATAAACCTCTTTATTATGCCCACACAAGGTTAAAGTTGTTGGGATATTGACTAATACAAGGTCATAGTTGGGTGAAATTGTGTAGAGGGCACAATATGAAGAAATTGAACACTATTGTCAAGTGGTGTGGGGGCAAGGTGATACCCATTGGGCCTCATAGGAGTGCTTGTTTTCAAGTAAAATATTATATTCAATTAGAATTCATGGATTACATGATATTCTACATAACATAGAATAATGTACTTGTAGGTTAATGAATGAAATTCCTTTGGTGGGGTGGTTCATAAATCCTAATACAAAGACATCACACACAACTATTCAGCTACCATAGGATTAAGGTGGTATTTGGTGGGTTGGGTGGTAGAACAAGATAATAATTGACCATGTTGTTTTGAGCTAAAGCATACTTTCCAGCAAATCCCTCATGATATGTTGTCATAAAGCATGAAGAATCATACACTTAAGCATCCTTGTCCTCATGAAATAGTTAATCGGTATACATCAATTCATTCATGGCAAACAACTAATCATAATGATTTGAATTTCCTTAAATATGTACACTAAACCATTTTGATGATTTAACAAAATCTTCGATGTCCTTGGAATTTGAAGTATTTTTCTCCCACCTAGAATCACTAATTGAAATATGTAGCAAAGCACATGACACGATGCAAGAATTAACGCAAATCACTTAGAAGGGACGGAAATCCACAAGGTAACTTGTATGTGCAACTTTGTAAAGCTCAAATGCATGCCTTCAAAACTAGTTTCAATGCATTTTTTGTCTAATTTATTGTTATATACAGAATATTGATTCGACTGCACTTCCCATTCCTATCATAATCCAGATTCCAAACTCCCTTTATGTACTCCACTTCACACACTTAGCACGCTTGACACAATCTTCTTGTCCACCACCTACCTTCATTTCATTGTTTCCTTTCACATGAATTTTAAAGTAGGCTACCAAACATGTACTTTTCCATCAAAAGACATGAGGCACTTCAAAGGGCCTACAAGTGCATAGTTTTGTTGAAGTGTGCTTCTTTTTGGTGAAGTTGTCCATTTTGGAGCATGCCATGTTTTGTTGAGAGATACAAGGTGCCAAAAAGAACTTGGAGTTTGGAGTATGATATGATCTTCTTTTCAACAAAAAGGAATTATATGGGGCATTTCCTTGTTGGACAATACATAAAATGTTGAAAATGGATTTGTCTTGGAGTCTGTCGTGTTTGGTGCGAGATATGTTCACAAGGCTCAGAAGATTTGGTGCTCTTTCTTAAATTCACAAGATGAAAGATGCATACAAGCCTCCGATGTGTTGCTATTAGGGGACTATGGGTCGAGTCACAAGTGGGCTTCTCATCGATGAAGTTGAAACTATTCACCCAAGAAGATACAAGTCCCATATAGAAGGTCAAATGTGGAATTAAGGAGATTTCTCCGCAAACTACGAGTTGTAAAGGGAAGAGAGAAATATTTGGTAAGTATGAGAAAGAAAGAGGGAAATACGCAGTGAGATAGAGTCTCCCATGGTGGTTGGAAGGGTTAAGTTCCAAGTGGGCTTCTTTTTTGAGAAAGCCGATTATCTAAGACAAGACACGAGACATTGCAAATGTGGAGTCGAGGAGGCCCCTCCCTAAATGTGCTGCTAAGGTTGGGGAGGGGGGAGGGGAGTATGTATGTTTGTCTTCCCTCTCTCTCTCTCATGTGTTGGAAGCTGAAGTAGAAGAACACTAAATGACTTTCTCTCTATGTGTTGAAGATGGAAGATGGAAGTTGGAACCCTTTTCTTACTTTAGGCTACTTCTCTCTCTCTCTCTCTCTCTCTCTCTCTCTTGTGGGTGGTGGAATATTAAATGCATTTTTCTTATTTAGACACACTCTCTCTACATATGTCCTTTTCTTCCCTTAGTTCTTATGCCTCTCTCTCTCTCTCTCTCTCTCTCTCTCTCTCTCTCTCTCTCTCTCTATGTGTCGAAGATGGACCACTAAATTGCCATCCTCTCTTTCTCTATACATACATATGTATGGGAGCACTAAATGCCATTTTATGGTAAAGAATGTGTGTTCATCCTCCTCCTCTCTCTCTCTCTCTCTCGGGGTGTCTTGAGGGGAATCGATATGTAATCTTGAGTGTGGACAGAAGGAACGAAGCTCACGGGGGCTTCGTCCCCGATTTGAGAGGACGAAAACATGGTATACGGAAACTCAATAAGAATGAAAAAGGTCAACATTTCAGGCGTGTTTCATTCTTTAGGGAAGACGTTCCACATGAATGCAAGGGAACTTTTGGGATGGAAAGCCATCCACATCTCTCTCTCTCTTTCACACACATACGCACACACAACTCTTTCCAAATGTCTTAGAATATCTCTATCCCCATCTCCACATGTATTTAAAAAGAGAGCGGCATGTTCTCTATTTGTCTCATATGTTTTGAAGATTAGTTTATTCTCTCGTGCTAATGTGTTGAAGAGTAGCTTGTTCTATAATGTGTTGAAGAGTAGCTTGTTCTCTCTCACAGGTGTTGAAGAGTAGTTTCTTATCTTTGTCTCTAGAGCGTCGACAAACAACTGCTTTTTTTCCCCATGTGTAAAGTTGATTGCCCATGAGGCTACATTCAAATTTCATTGTATCAATTATGTTAGTAGATGCCATTAGTGTGAAATGTAAGTGTTTAAGGCTAAGAGTTAGAGTGTGTAAGGTTATTCCCTTCATCGAATGCAAATGTAGGGGTTACAATGCACGGATGACCTTGTAATCTTCGATTGAATGTAAGGATAGGTGTCAAAACACATGAACTTCTCTAGTCTTTGACTAACTAGCTAACCTTATTGAGTGAGCAAAGAATGAGGGTTAAAATCTCACTATATGCACGACTACATCACTGGACACCGAAACCGAATGTGAGGGGGGGGGGGGGGGGGGGGTCGTACTCCAAGCAAGACGTTCCAAACTCATGACACATATAGAGAACCTTGTCAATGCGAGGGAACAGAAGGGTTCCAAAAGGGAACGTGATGTGAGAGATGGGATTCAGTCGGGACAAAACTATGGAGCGCGGCATGGCGGAAGAATGATGATCAATCAGGGGCTCTAGAGAAACAATGCACAAACCGTCTCTCGTCTTGTAAGCGCCGGACTCTCATCTGGTGACCGGCCCGGCAGCCCTCAATGCCCTTCTCTCTCTCTCTCTCTCTCTCTTTGTGCATGTCTCTATGTCTCTCTTCTTTCTCTTTGTCTCTCTCTATGTCTCTCTTCTAGAGTGTGTTTTGAAAAGTTTGCTTTTGGACCTTTTGGTTCTCCTCATCGCTCTTTTTCTTTCTTTCTTTCTTTCTTTCTTCTTCTTCTGATACACTATCTATCTCTCTATATATTTGTGTGTTGTAGCTACACTTGTTTCTCACAGTTTTTTTTTTTTCTGTTGTAACTCTCCTTTCCTCCTCCTTCCTTCCTTCCTTCCTTCCTTCTTCTTCTTCTTCTTCTTCAATTTCTTCTTCATCAATTTCTTCTTCTTCTTCATAATCCCCCTTCTTAACGGAACTCAAGAAAATGTTTGAACTCTCTCTCTGTTCCTCTCTCTCTCTCTCTGTTTGTCTGTCTATGGCATATGCCCTTAACTCTCTCTCTGTCTCTCTCTAATCTAGACTCTCCGTCTCTCTCTAGATATATATATATATATATATATATATCCAAGAAAATGTTTGATCTTAGTGTGTGAGTTCTCTCTCTCTGTCTCTCTCTGTCTCTCAGACAAGAAAATCCCCCCCTCTTTTTTTCCTGCACGCTTCAGAGACGCCATAGCCAAGAAGATATCATCATCGCATCGCATCTCATACATATATATGTATACATTATTCCTCTCTTACGTCTTTTCTTACTCCCGTCTCTATGCTTCCCCCCTTAAATTGATCCCATGAGAGAAGAGAGCCCCTCCTTTTCTGTGCCCACAATTCTAACTGCATATATATAACTCAGTTTAGTTAAAGATTATCCCTCGCCCACCTCTCTCTCTCTCTCTCATCTCAGAAAGATATATGCATATACATCTTTTGGTCTCTGTCTATCCGTGTTTCTCTCTTTGTCTCTTGTTAATTCTGCTCTCTCCCCAAGCTCTGTGTATTCACGGTTGCTATTAGGTTCGAGTCTTCTCTTTGCTCTTAGTTCCGCTTTTACTGGCTTGCATTGTCTCAGAAAACCCTAGAAGACAAAGCTTCCACAGAGCAAATCAATCAATCATCAGAAGAAAGTGTTATCCTCCTCAATATGAAGGAGAAGAAGCTACAATGTTGGGGGTTAAAGAAGCAACTACAGTATTCAGCTATCTCTGGCTATAACACTAGAAAAGAATAAGCTATCAACGTATCTAGATTTTCGACTGAGCTATCAGAGTTCATCAATCAAGCAGAGAGGAAAGCTACAGTGTCGAGGTAACCCTGCTTAAAAATCGAAAATCAAATGCTGAGTTAGCTCTGGTTTTTAAAACCAAGAAGAAGAAGAAGAAGGGCAATCCTGTCAATGGCTTAACTCTGGTTTAAAAAGGAAGGATATGGAGGATGCTTACAATAATACCATTTGAAAACTCTGATTAAAAGCAACAAGTGGAAAGCTCCGCGTGATTACAAGAAGCAAGTGGAAACAAAATAGTTACTTCTCTTGTTATCTCTATCTCTATCTCTTGGCTTGAACTAATCCATGGGCACTAACACGACAAGGATTCCTTCACATCAGTTAAGCAATGGCTTGTATGTCTCTGGATTCCCAGAACAATACAAAGAAAGGCAACCTTCCTTCACAACCACAGCCATGCCCTATACAGGTGGAGATATAAAGAAATCGGGAGAGCTAGGAAAAATGTTCGATATAGCTGTGATTGAACCTCCACCTAAGTCAAGGAAATCCACTCCCCAAAACTATCATCAAAAGAGAGAACAATATGGTACCCATTCCGGGCCCCTTTCATCTAATGGCTTACCCCGCCCATCCACGGCACAGAATCGATCGGGACCCTTGGCCCCCCACCACAATCGATCTGGACCTTTGGTCATGTCTACTCACCATGATCATTCCTCTGGTTTGACGACGTCGACCCACAATCGATCTGGACCGTTGACATCGGCCCAGAGTCGATCCGGGCCGTTGGCATCATCGACCCATCACGAGCATCAGTCTGGGAATCGGTCGGGATCGAATAGCCAAAGAAATTCGGGCCCTTTATCTCGACAAAACTCTGGAAGCTTAATTCCAGCCACTGGTCTTATCGTTTCGGGTCCCACCATAACATCCGATCCTCTTTCTTCGTCGGTAAAGAAGACAAATTTCTCAGGTCCGTTAGATGCATCTGGAATGCCAATCAAGGCTTCTCATAATGCTCTCAATAATATTAGCCATCAAGGTAAAGCCATCAAGACAACCCTTCCTATGGTCATCTTGTGGGTGGTTGTGCCCTTATTCATCATGGGGTTTATAGCCGGAGGCTTTATCCTTGTGACTGTGCACAATGCCATCTTGTTAGTAGTGATTGGAGGGCTTTTCTTGTGTGTAATGCTTCTTTTGGCATGGAATCTATTGTGGCCGAGTAACTCCGATGCCAAGATCCTCGATGCTTATGAAGATGCTGATTTACGCGATGCCAAAGATGGTGATTATGTTAAAGTCACTGGGGTAAAGGCTACAATATATCATCAATGTTTACTGATAAGAAAATTTATTGTGTTGGAACATAATGGCATATTGTTTTTGGGCATTTCTTCATGTGGATAGGTTGTCACTTGTGGAAGCTTGCCACTTGAATCATCATATCAAAGGATGAATAGGTGTATATACACATCTACAGGGCTTTATGAATACAGAGCATTTCATTCGAAACCAGCCCGACCTGGACACCAACGATTTACTTGGGCATTGAGGTATTTGGAGGTATGCATTAATGGCATTCTTTATACATTCTTAAGTTTGTGTATGTTTTTATCAAATGTAGATGGGTGTGATAGATAACCCTTGATATAGCAACACCATAGCCATCTAGTACTCAAACCTCCTCACAATGTATTTGTATGTATACACATGCCCATAATGCATATGTTTGTTTTCCTGCTTTTTTTTGAAGAGACACGTTGTAGACTTCTACATCTCGGATTTTCAATCAGGGCTAAGGGCTCTCGTTAAAGCTGGGTATGGTGCGCCTGTTATGCCTTTTGTTCATGAATCTTTGGTGGTTGAGGTGTGTGCTGGGAATAAAGAGCCACTACCCCACGATTTTGTGCGTTGGATGGGCCACAAAAACCTCTCATGTGATGATAGGTTGATGCATCTAAAGGAGGGGTAAGCAGAGTCGATCGAAATGTATATGTGCATGTGTATGTATGCACATACACATACACATACACATACACATACACATACACATACACATACACATACACATACACATACACATACACATACACATACACATACACATACACATACACATACACATACACATACACATACACATACACATACACATACACATACACATACACATACACATAGACATAGACATAGACATAGACATAGACATATACATATACATATACATATACATATACATATACTCCCTAAACCCTACGGGTAAATGTAGTTGACTATCACATCATATTTTCACTTGGTAGGCCACATGTTTTGTCGACTTATTAACCGGAATTTCCTTCCTTGCCATGTCAGGTATATCAAAGAGGGAAGCACAGTGACTGTGTTTGGAGTGGTGCAAAGGCATGAAAATGTGTTAATGATCGTTCCACCACGGACCTCGATATCTACTGGGTGCCTATGGAGCAAGCTAGGGTTTCCAAAAACTGTGGATGGGCTGATCATATCATGTGAACAAGAGTTCAAGAATGATGGAATACCTCTTTAGTGCACATCCTATCATGTCATGGTATAGACATATACACAGTGTTCTCTTTGTATCAGGACCCAAAGCTTGGACTAGTGTTATGACATGACCCTGGAACTCCTCGAGAAACAAAGTTTGTACCAACATCACTAACCCACTTAAAACCTCACCGCACCTCACTAACAAAGTTGTAGTGTTTTCTTAAAAAGCATATAATCAAAAACAAATTTCATGTTTCTTTTCCAGCGCAATTTTGCGATTTTGTGTTCTTAAGCTATCATGAAGTGAATCTTAGTTTTTATCTTTGTCTTGATACAAAAATTTTGGGATGTGGAAGGATTTGGGTTTGCTTGCAACATATCGAATATAAGTATTTGAATGTAAAAGGTTGTGATGTCTGAGAAAAGAGTGAATGAGCGTTCACATATTTGAAATTTTATTCGAACATAAGAAGGAATGTCAGTTTGAGTAAAGGAGTGTGTTTTATCATGAAGTACACAGAAGAGCTCTAATATCGAAAGTTGGATTGCATATAAAATTCTAGTAAAACCTTCTAGTCTTCTTTTGTGTGTTCATATGTGGAATGTATTGAGATTTTGACGGTAAAGGATTTATGTACAAAAGGAACTGAAGTATAATCATGGGTAGTGGGGTTTATATTGAAAACCCAAAACCCTAGAAAGACTTAATACCCATACTCCCATAGAAGAGAAACTCGAACAAAGTGCATAGATACCCACCTTGAACCTTAAACATATTAAACAAACCTAAAAGCTTGCAAGGCGGGTCTTTTAGAGCTAAGGTGATAAAAGATCAGCACCATTTATCATGTTTCCATGTCAAAGAATTATTTGGAAAGAGGAGAGAATATGATGAATCACTAGTATGTATCATGTTTCCGTGTCAAAGTATTAGTAAGAAAGAGGGGAGAGAGTATGAAGAATCGACAAATCATAGAGGTTTTGACTAATGTTTTGTCAAGGTCTCACTACTTATCACTCTTATTGACACCAATCCAAATGCCCCTACTACTTAAAGGAGTATAAAATATTCTACCTTTTAGTATTAAATAAGATGGTTTTTTCTTTGTGTAAATGATTTACGGGGCTCAAATCTATAAAAAAATGAGGAAAATACAGGGCTCTCTTTGCACAATAGCTTGTACTTGGAAAGGCATTTATACCACACACACAAATGCATGTTGCAACTGCAAGAGAGAATTTTGTTTTTTGATATGCATATTGGCCAATGACAATAAGAGAAAACACAGGAAAATAGAGTTTCCATGGTTATCACTAAGAAAAGTACCTCAGCCACTTAAGCTTTGATAGTTGAAACTTGAATTACATTACATACAGTATTTATTGAAAGCATTGCTTATGTAAAAAGGTCACCCTACACACTATACCACACTAAAAGACCCTAATCCCAAAAGCTCTAAAACCTAAAACTCTTGGATATGTCAAAAAAAACATGCTCCAAACAAGAATGTGAGGCATGAATGCCAAAATTGCAAGTGAGGTATATGTTGTAGAGATTGGTGGGTATAGCAACATTAATTGTTATAATCTATAGAAGATGGTGTCATAAGAGAAGCTTTTAGAGAGCATGATGTGTTATTGGTTAGCACCTTGGGGCCATGGCAAGTTTCATTTTTGGATCCCGTAATCGCTTCACCATGAGTATTTTTCCCTTATCGATGACACCTTTCACGTTAAAGTTGGCCTTGCATTGCTAAGCGAGGCGCCATAATAGGTAGAACATGACATGGCAAGCAAAAGAGAAAGGAAAGTTGATTGAAATGTTTGTATGAGACATTATATGTATTTAATTAATATGTATTCTCTTCATCCACATGTCCCTTGTAGATTGATTTCCTCGATCAATGTGCCTCTAGAACTAGAAGCAAGATTCTCATTTCTTTTTCTAGCTCCATATTGATGTTTTTGCGTAAGTCTTGACCTTATACCAAAAATAAAATATCGTTCTAAAGACATGACTCACCATAGTATAAATGTTATAGCTTCCTTATAACTTCACCATACTACACCATCATAATCTAAAGATATGTAAACATGATGCTATGGTAGAAAAGCTTTTTGTTTGCAGTAATAAGGTTACGGAACCAGGTGCCCAATCATGTGTTTGATGTTGTTCTCGTTATAAATGTCTTGCTTTATAAATTTGACATTGATGTTTTTTCGACAACCCAAACAAGATAAAACCATTGCCCTAATAAACGTCATAAACTCGTTTCATTGTTTATCACAAGGGTTTGTTTAATGTACAAGAACAATTTCAAAATATAGCATGAAGATATATATTGGGACAATGAAGATGCATAATTTGATATGGATTATTGCAAAAAAAATTGTAAGTTGAATTGACATAATGCATGCTCTATGATCAAATTTGGTTTAAAAGAAGATGAGCTAAAATAACGCACCAAATGCTATGGTATGATGCAATGCTCGGTATATGACAAATTTTGGCTAATGGGAGGAGTTTGACAAGTAGTAGTTACAAGACTATGGGTCTTATCACTTGAGACCTCTAGATATACGAAGACGTGGGAACTAGAGATTTTATTGACGACGACGATAATGTTGACATCATGAATTCTACAACATCCTTAAAGCAATCAAAACATATAGGATAAGTATAGGCCTCCTAACCCTAACCCATTCTCATAGCAAAAAGAAAGCTCAAGCAAAAGGGAGATGACATAAGTACAAGCCTAATATTGAAAGTATATCTCATATGTAGAGACCATGATGGCCACAACATACTACACTCATAAACATTGAGAAAAACAAAATGAAAGTTTAAACAAAAGGAGGATGTTCATGTAATGTATTCAAAATATATGCCATGTACAAGGATAAAGATCATGCCATCAACAATAACACCTTAGCAATCCAAAGAATATATCTATTTAAAACTTTTTTTATTATAAACACCAATAAATCAGGATGAATACAATGCTTCATGATTGGATCCCATAATGACTAAATGAACAATAGCACCTCAAGCCGTCTATAGAATATGTTTTATTTGGAACTCTTTGCTTGTTTACAAATACCAATCAATCAAGATGACTACAAGGCTTCATGATTGGATATCATAATGATTAAATGAAGATGGTGAGAATCATTTTTAGGCATTGTTCCCTCTTGTAACTTGTTTGCTTGGTGCTCACGACCCAAAGGGAGCCAAAAGCCCCCTTATAAAGCAACTATTGGAACCACTTAACACCCTTATTTTATCCTTACCGGTGCAACATCAAAAGTTTCCATCGATTGAACTTGAATTTGGAAAGATCTTTCGAATCCACAAACCATTAATGGGATAACTATGAGAGAGATTGCAAAGTTTGCACAATTGATCTCCCTCTCAAACATGACATGCAAGTGTGCCAACATATTTCCCTTTCCACCTAGGCCACATTAGCCTACCCATTCACAAGAGAACTAGCCATTTGGGAGTTCTTAGTACTTTCATTTGTAGTTTAGTTGCCAAGCTTTGGCATTGTGGAGCATTTATTTAGGGACAAAGTTATGTAAACCTAAGAATATCAAGTAATGATTTGATGTAAATATCGAGAAGTTATATAATATGCACACGTTGAGGCCAAATTGCTTGAATCTTGAAGCCAAAAGCTTCTTAAGACTATGCATCTCTAATCAATAGTGTGTGTAGAGATATAATCAGTAGGCACGTTTAAAGTCTCTTGTGTGATGTATCATGCTTTCACATTGTGCTAAAGCAATGCATCATTAACTTGTTGATGGATGCCATGCCGTTTCTTTTCCAAGGGGATAGTATTATATTTTGAAAACTTTTCAAATATTACTTTTCGTATAATTACCGGAAACTCAAAACCACTTTTGAAATTTTGCGAGACGTGGCAAAATTCAACATTTGAAGCGTGACAAGAAAGCCTTGTGAACACAACCACCTCTCTCTCTCACACACACATTTAACCTTGGAAGCATGAAAACCTAAATCTCTTGTGTAGAGTGAGTAAATCATTCTCTTCTTTGAGTTCGACTTATAAGACTTGCTATTGAACCCTGTACGGGTGTGAAAACAACCTCCTTCCTAGCACACCACTCTCACTCCTAAAAAAATGTCGTATTAATATCTCTCTCTAGTAAAATAGTAAAGACTCTTGAAAACAAACACACACATACATTTGGATGTCCTCGCATAAGGAATTCAATGCATGTCCTTCAATTATATACTAGATAACATAAACTATAACTCTCTATGGATGATTGTCTGGTTGGTATCAATAATAAATAGATATATATTAAAATACAATCATAAGTCACATTGAAATTTGAGGTATTACATTGGGACCATAGAACACCATAATTCTACTACTTACATGAATCTAATCCGAGAGCAATATTAATAATGTTGTTAAGTAAAAAAAATATTATGAGTTATGGAATTATGTCACAAGTCGCGAGAAAGTAGGGATCGGCAATGGCTCGACTCAAGCCTAAACCGTTTGGCTTAGCCGGCTTGAAAACGGCTTTGCGGCTCGGCTCGGTTTAGGCTTGAACTTGGCTTAACGGTTTGAGCTCGGCTCGGCTTGGCTTGAGCCTCACCAAACCGGCTCAAGCCGGCTAAACCGTTTAAGCTGTTTATAAACTTTAGAGAGGGGGAGAGAGACAACAAACAAGGGGAAAGAGAGAGAGAGAGAGAGTGAGGAGGGAGAACTACATAGACGAGGAGAGAGAGGTGAGGAAATAGAGATATGAAGTATATAATAGAGAGGTGAGGAAATTGGGTTTCGAACCCAAGACACGGTGCTTGTAGTGTTATCAACTTACCACTAGGGTAAGCTAATTACGATAAAAAAAGAGAGAGAGAGAGAGAGACTACATAGAGGGTAGAGAGAGAGAGACAGAGAGACTACAGAGAGAGAGAGAGAGAGAGAGAGAGAGAGAGAGAGAGAGTCGAGACCACAAACGTGAGAGAGAGTGGGAGGGAGAGCTTGTACAATGTATAGTATATAGTATATAGTATATAGTGGATCATCTGAGAGAGAGAGAGAGAGAGGGAGGTTTCTAAACCGGTTTACAAGCCGTTTACCAAACCGCTTTAGGCTAAACCGGTTTGTGAACCGGCTCGGCTCGGCTAAGGTTTGAGATCCTATAAACGGTTTAGGCTTAGCCGGTTTGGCTTGGATCAGGCCAAACCGGCTAAGCCTAAACCGAACCGTTGCCGATCCCTACGAGAAAGCATACCAAAAATCTTGATGGTCCAGACTCCAAAATATAAGTTCAAATGTACCAACCTACCAAACATCCAAGGAATGTATGACTTCATCCTAAGGAGACTAAGTTCAAAATGAAAGACTAGATCTTACAATCCTAAGTAAATCAATAACTAAAGATAAACCAACCACTACAACTCTTTTTCATAGACCTTGTCGATTATCGAGATACAACAATGCAAACCATAACAAAGAACATCATGCCACAACAAATAATTTGATTGATCTTCTTCTCCCCAGAAACAACCAAGAAGCATAATCAATCAACGTATGAAAAGCTTCATCATGCTTGACATTTGGGAGAGCTTTGTGCTCAATAAACAAGCATGTAGCCAAGACTCCACAAAAAGTTCATCCATGGGAAGGCAAGATGCTTAATAAACCCCCTTCAATTAGGCTCGAAACATGGAGATGATTAGTAGGCATTCAAACATCTCTCGTGGATGTTAATGATATCTAATAGACATTAATGTAAAAGAGATAAATATAATTTATCTATCATGTAAGGGATTCAAATCTAATTGTATATGTTGGTAGCATTTTCTCTATAAACGTAGCATATAAAACAACATGAAAAAAAAAACTCTTAGCCCCAACATAGTGAGGAATTTATGACAAGGTAGACCCTCTAGATTGTTGTAAAATTAGTTGACATAAACGCACCTCCTCCAAGGACGAGGTGCTCATACAGCTTAAATTTGAAATTTGCCAAATTCAATTTCCGTTAAGCCTACATACATGTCATGATGTTTTATGAACACCATCAAATAAGGACCCATTTCTCATATTCCAATTATACCACAAACCCTAATACCTAAGGTAGTCAAACATCTTCGAATGAAGAATTGTTGCGGTACCCTTTGATTTAAAAATTTATTTTATCTGATGATAGGGGTGTTTTGCTTGGAAGTAGAGCGCAGTTACATTGGGCTGAATTGGATAATGGTATAGTTGCCACGGTAGTCTCTTGGGGAAATTATGTTTGCCATCTTCATAATTTTCACCTTGATGCTTCCATGTGTAGGGGTTTTAGATCTATATTTGATGCAATTCAATTATCTTTTGGAATTTTCTCTTTAATTGGTCACCTTTTGTGCATGTTTGGTTTGGATACTTTACTCCATGGTGTTATTATAGGAGTAAAAGGAACAACGTCTCAAGGAGATTGTTATTATTATGAAGTATTTGAGGAAGGAAGATTTTGGCAAGCTGGTGATGAAACTTCGATTTGGCAAACAACATTGCAACATCCAGTGAGAGTGGTTGGTAAATCAAGTAAAACTTGGATGTTAGATCCTTCTTCTCTTGATAGTATGCTATTTTGCCAACTATGGGCATATAAAAAAACGTCGTCATTGGATCTGCATTGGGATCCATCAAATTATCTTTGGAAACATCCACATTATTCGCCTCAAACTAAATTTTTTCAATATTCTATGAAGTTCGGACGGAGTTGATCTTAAGTAAGAAATTGTATATGCCATTCGTTATGAAAGTATGGTTAGCAAATGGGGCCTCTTTAATGGGTGCATCTAAATAATTGGAAGTGGTTATGGAGTATGCAAATTCCCAAGAAGATTGTACTTTTTCGTTGGTTATTGATGCATTATGTATTACCGGTTCCCGCCTGGTTACGACAAATACATTGCAAGCCGTGTGGATTTGGTTGTCACGGTTGTATGATGAAACCAATTAAGCATGTGTTGTGGTCTTGTCGTAAAATTACGCAAGTATGGAAGAGAGTTTTAAGGCTCTTGATATTGATACATGCTAATTGTGTGATCACTTGGGGTGTTGTTAGGTTGGGCATTCTAGAGGGACAACTATTGTTGTCTGAAAACGAGGATATAGTGGAAGCCTTTCACATAATTCCTCCCCATGTACAAATGGTTCAGCCTTTTTTGCTTGACAAGTTGCAAATTAGGGATGATATTATTTGGAAAACAATTTCATCTATTCTCATGTGGATGCATCTAAATAATTGGAAGTGGTTATGGAGTATGCAGATTCCGAAGAAGATCATATTTTTTCATTTGTTATTGATGCATTATGTATTACCAGTTCCGGCCTGGTTATGGCAAATACATTGCAAGCCGTGTGGATTTGGTTGTCACGGTTGTATGACGAAACCAATTAAGCATGTGTTGTGGTCTTGTCGTAAAATTACGCAAGTATGGAAGAGAGTTTTAAGGCTCTTGGTATTGATACATGCTAATTGTGTGATCACTTGGGGTGTTGTTAGGTTGGGCATTCTAGAGGGACAACTATTGTTGTATGAAAACGAGGATATAGTGGAAGCCTTTCACATAATTCCTCCTCATGTACAAATGGTTCAACCTTTTTTGTTTGACAAGTTGCAAATTAGGGATGATATTATTTGGAAAACAATTTCATCTATTCTCATGTGGGTGATTTGGACAACGCGATGTACATAAGTGTTTGACAATGTCACTCACGATGCTTCTGTTATAATTGCTGAAATCTGGTTGTTGCTTATTCATACATTACGTGGTCAATACGAAAGTTTTATAGGCAATGTAGATGTTATTTTCAGGAAACAAATGCATTTTAAAAGGTTATTGGATTCAATACTCATTTTTAGGGAAGACGGAGATCATAATATGGATGTATATTGTTCCTATCATTTTGTGAAACAATGTCTACTAACTTTGAGAGGACAAGGTCTGGTCAACGATATCTTCTTTAGTAGTTTGGGTATTGTGGAAGGCTAGATGTAAATGTGTATTTCACAAAGTAAAATAGAATGCGGTTGAGTTAGTCATGGAGATATGGTTAATGCTCTTACATACTCTAAGAGGTCAATATGAAGCAATAACCAATGAGCCTAAGGTTGTGATTAACAATCGGCAACGGTTCGGTTCGGTTTGAGAGGGCCCAAACCGTTTAAATTTTTTGAAACCTGAACCAAACCGAGAAACAGTTAAACCAAACCGTTAAACATTTTTCAAACCGTAAAAACCGCGGTTTCGGTTTTCAACATAGGTCAAATTTTTAATTTTTAAAATTTATAATATTTCATTATTTAGAATTTTTCCAATTTTTAAGATGTTCCTAAAATGTGAGAATAAGGTGTAAAAATGAAAAGATTGTTAAAGAACAATTTTTTAAAAAATTTATAATTGTTTTATAATTTTTTTAAAAAAATTTAAAAAGAAAAAAGAAAAAAAAGAAACCGTTAAACCATTTAAACCGCGGTTTTTTATTGTTGAAACCAAACCGGAACCGAACCAAACCGTTTAGAAAAACCTAAACCTGAACCGAACCGTTGAAACCGTTAAACCGCGGTTTCGCGGTTCGGTTCGGTTCAAACCTAACCGTTGCCAATTGTTAGTTGTGATTCGTAAACAACAACAATTTCGAGAAATTTGGAAAAAGGCAGAGGTCTTCACCTCTTTTGGAGAGAGAATAAAGTGGAGATATGCTCCACCAAGTTGGCTTTTTCTAGACCCCGTCTTGAAACGACCATACATGAGGGCTTTTGATACTTGACATGTTGGTTGATGTGGGGATGATGGTTATAATTTATTGTATGAATTCGTTGTAGCCTTTAAGCATCTTTCCATTTACCAAGATGAATCTTCATTTATTTTTTTAAAACTTTGTTTATGGATTCTATTGCTACAAATGATGGTGGTATAGGCTACATTGCATGTTCATGAGGAGTAGATTACAATAATCATGGAGATATGGTATACAAATATGTGTGGTTATTGTATATACACATAAAATCGGCCATGATGTGAGTACAAGGGGATCGGTTGGTATATTCGTTTATCCAATACAACTTTTGTCTTTCTTATGATTTTATAAAACCAAGGTGTAACTTTTTGTATAATAATAATAATAACGGTAGTCAAACATTGCCTAATGAAGCGGGGAAATATAGCTTTGGTCACACATCATGTGAGGTCTCATGTAAGTGAAACCTTCACCACCAATCAATAGACTTATGATAGACGTTATTTGTGTACACCACAATAGCATTAATTTATTAATCCAAGCTTTCCATGGACCCTTTGAACCCTTGGGGAGGAGAGTAAACCCCATAGTAAGAGAATTTTTTAAAACCTTTGACATTGTGCCACATGTTTGGCTTATGCCCTTGCAATCCCTATAGATATTCATTGGGATATCTATGTATTATATGAATCCATGTCAAGAAAAATAAAGTCTCTTAATTTGGTTTGTCTGAGGTTGTGACTAAGGCAATTGGAGTAAAACAAGGATGCCAACTATCACCCACTCTCTTTAGTCTCGACTCTCTATATCGATGAGGTATCACATTACATAGAGAGGTTCGAGGTTCATGAGCATGCCTAAGGGGTACATCCATACAAATAAATACTATACGTTGATGATATTGTGTTGGTTTCCAACTCTCCGAATAGGCTAAAAAGACATTTAAACACCTTAAAAGTATTTTATATAGACAAAAGTTTGTCGAAAAACGAGGAGAAAACTACAATGTGGTGTTTAACACCGCTCAAGCATGAGTAACAACCTCATAACCAAACTTCTTCTTGAAAGGGGAAAGGGGCACACATTATAAAGTCACCAACAACAACAAAATACATGAAGCTCAAGAAGACACTAGGAAAAGGGGGATAGAATAAATATCACTAGAAAGCTTGTAGCAAAATGGCACCCTAGTGTCAAAGAAGCCCAACTTCATTGTAAGAAGCTATAAAAGTGTTCTTCGTCCTTCTTTGCTCTCTCCTTTTCTTTATTGTAATAGAGCTCTTACTCTCTCCTCTTAATCTTTCATTAGACCTAAATAGTTTAGTAGTTAAGCCTAAATTACTCTAACTCTTGCATGTGTTGCATAGCTTGTAGATTGTGCTCCATTTGTTCCTTATATGATATCATTTGTTTCATCAGATGTTGGTAGTAGCTTTTGTATTACAATAGAGGTGAGATGAAATGTCTCCTTCTGTTTTCTATATGTACATTTCTCAAGTAATATACTAAGGTGTCTTTCTTGAAAAAAAAAACTCTTGCATGTGTACCAAACTCTCTTTGATAATAAGAAGTGGTGTACTATTTATCTCTTTCTCTTCTTTAGTGTGCATTGTCTATTCTTTACTTCTATTAAGTGAGGGATTAACATGAGGGAGAGCAAGTGCAAGCACTACAACCTAAGGTTATCAAGGCTAGAAGCTTGAGGGTGACCGACAACCACTCTTGCTTGGTTCACCACCAATAGGGTAAATGCTAGCCCGGATCCTTGGCCCAACAATATCAACAGAAGGGAAAACTCCATCAATTCATAGACATGCTCGGTGCGCACAACCTCGAAGTAACATTCATAGGGCCTAGGTTCTCCTTACAAGAGGTTGCTTGTGCTTGACTTTCTTGTGATATGCAACCCTTGGTGCTCGTGAAAGATAGTGTGCACATTTGTAGTTTCAAAGGCCATGAACTAAAGTATAGCCAGTTGATACACTTTGTCACCAATTCTTTGATATGAAGTAGAAAATTGAGGAAGGAGTCTTAATGAGGCAAATTACTAGAAAATTTTATAGAGACTGTTCGTCTGGATGATTACATGCATGATGAGGAATGCATTTTTGCCCCAAGATATAATCTGAGTAGAGATGGAAACAACCCCTATAATCATCAAGGCATTATTCCTAAAGTTCATTGAATGTCATTCGGTGTATGGAATGTTAGCTTCGGTCAAAGTGGCAGATTAGACTCCTACATCCATAACTTATTACCTAGTGATTGAATTCGTGTTCCAAAAATTGATGTAAATTTGTACCCCATTCTAAGATTCTTGACCTAAAAATTGCATAAGGATCCTTGTTCTATCACAAGTTACACCCACAATAGGATTAACAAAAATAATTTTATATGGATATTCAAAATAACATATTACATTTATAGTTTAAAACTTGAATCAAATACAATGAGATGGAACCTCGACTCTGTTACATGGAGTGGCTTATTTGGCAACAAGTAGGTAAAATAGAAGATTAATTCAATAAAAAGACATTTCTCAAGGAGATCCTCGAGTTATGGTTTAGTAGACCTATGAACACGACTTTGTCATCTTTTATCAACGCCAGTCTTTAACACCCTTTTGATTTGCAACCATAAGCTCAAGTAATGTCTTGGCCATAGATTGACATATACGTGATATTCTTATTTGAGAATAAGAAATGGCCAAAGAATATTGTGGTGTGCATGTGTTCCTTTGTGCCACCCTTTTAGCACACCCTTTTTAGGACCTAAGCCGACCCACCTTTTTAGCTAAGCCAACCCAAATGGGTACCTTTGTATCAACTATAAATTGAGTTAGAAGTAAGACGCTAACTAGGCATGTGCATTTCACATATTGGTGGAAATGTGGGGTACCAGTTCCCCACATCCAAGCATCCACCTCTTCCCCCTCACCTTAGGTTGCCACTAACTTCTTGTCCCATGAGTATCTCTAATACCCCTCCTACACGATAGCCCTCCTGTCCCCCACCTCAGCCAAGTTCAAGTGGCCCTCAGTCCATAGCCCGTCCAACTATCAGGGTGGACAGTTCCACAGGGATGTCCTCAACGTCATTGCAGCTCAACTCGGTGTCCAACAAAGGTTTACATTGTCGTGAAGATTTTCAGCAATGGTGTGAAAATCACATAAAACGTACAAAATCAAGTGTCAATCATATAAAACAATAATAGTGAATATATTAATTCTAAGTAAGTTTAATATCTTAGTATAAAAGACGAAGATCTTGAAGAGGTGCACTTTACTACATAAGAAACGAACATCTAAGTGTCAACTTATGTGGGTAAGAAGTTGCGAAAGAAAAAGAGAAATTTATGAGATATCGCACATAGACAGGATGAATAAGGCTCTCACCATATATAATGTAGAGCAAAAGTTATTATCTTTGTGTCTATGTGTAGAGAATAGAGAGTTCAAGGTAACTTGAACTAAGAGTGGAGGTGGCCTTGCCACTCGTAAAGGTTTTGGCCAACCAAAACGGGAACTGGACGATAACCGATGATCAGCATGCGTCTACGGCAACGGAGCCGGTGACCCGACAAAATCAGAATCTGACAAAGCCGACGAGGCGACAACTAGATAAATAAATATATACATATACATATACATATACAAGGAAGACAAGTAAGGATTCAAACCCTGCACCTCCAAGTTAAGAGTCAATTGGCTTACCACTAACCCAAGATATTTAGCTGAATATATATATACATATACAAGGAAGACAAGTAAGGATTCAAACCCTACACCTCCAAGTTATGAGTCAATTGGCTTACCACTAAGCCAAGATATTTAGTTAAATTATATTTCTATCATTGTACGTTTACATATAAATTCTCATACATGAGAGCTAAAATGAGTGACATGGTTATCATGCACCACATGTAATACATGAGCGCCAAATGGCAAACATACATTTTATGCATGTCTTGAACCCTAAAATACATGAGGGCATCTATAAAAGAGGGAATGAAAAAAGATCAATGGGGGATTTTCTTGGGAGAAAAGAAAGCTTTGTACTTTAAATCAAAATTAATATTAAGAAGAAAATTCGTTATCCTTTTGATGATATACCTTGTTCTTGAAATCTAAAGTCAAGAGTTCTTAATCTCTCTCTCAATCTAAAATTAAGCGTTCTATCTTATCTCAATCTCTCTCTCTTTCAATCTATCTTAATTCCTTTCCCGCTAAAGCTTGTGCAAACTTCGAGTCCTTCCGGTCCAGAACCCCGGCGATTCCGCCTCGCGATCCGCGCCTAGTGACAGATCTTCACGACAACATCCCATACCATCATCAGACAAATGGCCTCACCGAACGCCTCAATAAGACCCTCAAGAAGGGGATTGTCGCTTACATTGATCCATGTCACAAAACCTGGGATCAAATCTTGCCTTTCATCACCCACACCTACAATACATTTGTATAAGCGTTGACGTGGATCAATCCTTTTTTATCACTCTATTGTCATAACCCTCGCCTCCCACCAGAATCATCCATTGATGTCCATTCGAAACCTGCCACCATGGATAATGCCACTTGGGAGCCCTATCTCCAACAAATGTTCCTGCTCCTTCGACAAGCCATTGGTCCTGTTCCTACTCCTCGGTCTCTTGTTTCTCTCAGGGGGGAAATGTGGTGTGCATGTGTTCCTTTGTGCCACCCTTTTAGCACACCCTTTTTAGCTAAACCAACCCAAATGGGTACCTTTGTATCAACTATATAAATTGACTACGAAGTAAGAAGCTAACTAGGCCGGTTTTGATCTCTTATGTGCATTTCACAATATTATAAAACCTTTCGTTTTGCAAAATAAATTTACATAATAAAAATTAATTAATTCACTAAAAAAAGATCACTCATTAATAGAAATATGAAAGGTATTCAAAATCACACCAACATATGAAAAGTTGTGATTAAAGAGTTTATGAACCATTATATTCTAATTCTTACTTCTAAGTAACACTTCTAAATTTAAGAGTATATGCACTATCATCTTCATCACCCATATCTTCAAGCTCAACAAAAATATCCACATGAACTTCATCATTGATTCATTTCAAATCAATAGCTTGGTTTTGCATTCTCAAAAGCCTCTCATCATCTTCTTCTTTGTTGATCATATGCATTCATCATTGTTCGTTTACGCGCTAGGTATGTTTTAAAAAATAAAACAAATACTTTTACATCTATTCATATGCATTCATGGGGGAGGCCCTACGAATGTGAATATGTCAATCTATGGTAATTTTTAAAAAATAAAATGAATACTTTACATCTATTTGTATGCATTTGTGGGGGGGCCTACGAATGTGAATATGTCAATCTATGGTCTAGACAATGCTTCTGCCTTGTACCCAAAATCACCCTCCACAATTAGCTTCTTTCTCCATTGATTTAATAAGCATTAGGGCCCAACCCATAAAACAATTGTAAATGTTGGCATGGAAGAAACAATTATTATTGGTCACTACTTGAATAGGATAACTTAAATTTTGGTTATGATGTTGCAAAAGGTTTACCTTTATTCTTACATATTCGCATTAAGAAGTAAAATTTTATCTCCCTTTTCTGAATCTATTTAATGTGCAGTTTAGGGTTTACCACTTTACCATCTACAAAAAGAGTTTATATCTTCATCATCCACCCCATTAAATCATTTGATTTGCCCATCTGGATGCTAGTTAATGCCTCATACAATTCCTGTGAGATTTTGCCCAATCCTTCATTTGCATAATGTAATCTGCATTCATATAAGCAAAAAGAAATACTCTTGACAATGCTTCATTTGTGTGATGTTTACATAATATTGAAAATTCACTGAGAATATGTCAATACCTTTCTCCGTGGAGTAAAATACTACCAACAGGAGAGACAACAACCGCTGTTCCTGTGCAGAACACTTCATCTGCATCGCGAACTTCATTCACATCAATTGATCTCTCGTCAACCTAACATTTTAACTTGTAAATGAGCTGTGAAGGAATAGATATCAGCATTATAAGAGTTTTCTTTGTTTCAAGCCAAATGGTGTACAAGAATTGTCTTCACCTCATAGCCTCGACTAATCGCCAGTTCGATGATGCTTTTCCTGGTTATACCAGGGAGTATAGTACCTTTCAGTTCTGGAGTAGCCAACTGATTTCCCTGGATTGACATATAACAGGTTGATTAACCAAAACCAATCAATCAAAACTGCAAAAATCATGCAAGGTAAAACAAAAGGTGCCGATAAGAAAAACAACACCTTCACAATGAAAATATTGCAGGAGGACACTTGTTCTAGGTATTTGTTCTCTAACGCATCTAGGTATATAACATCAGAAAGACCTTCTTGTTTTGCAGAACGCTGTGTTTTCAATACCTGTGCCCGTTTCTCATCTAATCATTGTAAGTATATTGCAATCTAATGAAGATATATGATTTCATTGTTGAAATATTATTACAGTTACTGCAGTTTTCTTCTACTTACAGGTGCATAATTGCCCACAGTTTTCACTCCTCCTGTCCCTCCGGGTGTTGCCCGGTGGTAAGTATCTTCAACCTTCAAATGAATAGGTGAAAGGCCTTCCTGGAAGATATAAAAAAACTTAAGGCTATATATCCAAATCAAACTAGCATTATTACACAATATAAATTGAAAAACAGTAACTTAGAAGGCAAAGTGTTGAACTACTATTGCACAGAAGTTTATAATTGTTTGATATTGATGCACTTCACCCCTTAATTTTGGTTATTTGGCATCTAAATTCTCAACAAACCATGAAATAGCCAAAAAAATTCAGAGATACACAATAAATCAAAACATTCAAAAATGCACAATAAATCATTAGAAGGGAACAAAACATTCAGAACGGCACAAAGATATATATTTTAAATTTAGAAATGACAAAGATCTCTGCCACACAAGCAGTCATACACTAAACATAATATCATCCATTCCTTTTATAGGACCATTTCTTTTGCTGAGTAGTGTAATTATATGTTGTAGGGTGCAATGTTTTAGCATCCAGCAAAACAAACAATACCTTGAAATAAGTGCCAACTGGGGCTACAAAAATCACAAAAGTATACTCTGGGGCAGGTGCCACTCCAAGAACTACACCGGACCCCATAAGCAGAGGGCGAATATAGAGAGATCCCTTCCCAGGTGGAGGAATCTGTAAAATAATGACTGAAAGAGTTACTGTTCACTTCAAATAAGAAATTATTGAGCATATAAGCACTCTGACACACTAAGTAAGAGAAGGGAAATATTCTGAAATCCCCAAGATTTTCTTGAATTTCCTCAAATGTTCTTTTTCAACCGCCAAATGAGCATTTATATGCTGTTTAAGAAATCATATGTGCTGATTAATTCATTCCCTTCTTTCAGGGTCGAACAAAGGCATTGGGGGAAATAACAAAAGATGAGGGGTATCAGAGAATAAAGAAGAACTCCATGGAATTGTCAGAGTTTTCCAATAAAATATACACACCCAACGCTTATTGGCCAACACAGTTTGCTTCACGGCTTGCACAAATTGATCAACTGAAGGAGCAGGCATGCATAACCTCTCTGCTCCTTCAATCATTCTCATCGCATTCTCCTCTGGACGGAATAATAAGATTTGTTCGTCTTCAGTACGATAAGCTTTGAGGCCTTCAAAAAGACCCTAAAAAAAAGTAAAATAGAAATATCAAAATATTAAAAATAAAAAGATGTATTGTGGCATTAGAAAAAATATTTCTTTTTTGTAAAAACCTGTCCATAGCTCAGAATACCAGCAGACGGGCTCAGATTCAGGGGACCAAATGGTTGTATATCTCCTTTCTCCCATTCACCATCCGAGCCACATTGTGACACAAACATGAAATCGGTTTCATGGTAGCCAAATCCCAAACTGTCCCAGTCAATTTGTGGCTGAGAATCCTTTTCCCTGATCCCAGTAGTCTAATTTACTAACATTATCTACTATCAATCCCCTTCATGTCATTAGATTCTACACATAATGCCACTTTACATAGCAGATAACAAATGCCATTCTCAGTAAAATAAGTTCATAATATTGCAGTAAGAGCCACTCTAACTAGTTTAGTCCCCAAACCAAAACACCAAGCTGCATTTCGACTGATATAGAACTGAGAGCTATTATTGGAAATTTGTCAACGTGAATGAAGAAGAAAATTCCTTTCCAACTGCATGAGCTGGGCGGCATTTCCATTCAAAATCAAGACCATGGCCCAATGGAGTTAGTTGAATCGGTAATCAAGGTTGGAAAGATATCATAAACCATATGGAGACAAGAGAGGCCATGGATGAAAGGGATGGCATGATGTCTGCTAATCATAGTAGGTTCTAACACAAAGATATGACTATGGCTTCTTCACAGCAGACTCACCATGCTGAAAATGACCTAACCTTTTGCACTTAAATAAACATTGGGAGAAGAAGAAAACTAAACTTTATTAGGCACACAGAGTCCAAATTAAAGAATATATTCCAACAAGTTCACAACCTGCGCACCTTCAAGGAATCATGCAATCTTGTCAAAAGCAATGACACAATCTTTGCTGAAATTTCTGAAAAAGTTCAATTTGAGTGACTTGGTGAAGAAATCCTACAGTTGCTCAGTAAATTGGATAATCTAATCCACGAATAATCCAACAAATCTCATTCGCGAGATTGGTTGGATTATTAGGCAGAATCCATATATGTGGGTATCCTTATGTGTGGGACGTTGTATGACGAAAACCTTCACAGTGTGGAGCAACATTGCGTTCACAGGCACTCCATTGTTAATCTCAACCATGCATTTTGCTTACAGGATAGGATGTGACATCTCTATAACAGCGTTGTTCCTAAGACCAAAGAGCACCACGTTTTCCAGTGTACAAACCAATTACAAGGTATGTTGGTGTTTCCATGGTCTCTTTAGGAGAATTTCTCCCCAAACCTCAGATGATGAAATTGTCTGATAGAGATGACTAGGAATATTTCTACTGGAGACATGTGCAGACATATAGAGGTCCTGCTAGGGGGCAGCTGCACATGATAAAAATTACCTTTGTAAACAACCTCATACAATGGATACTTTTGCATAGATATTTGTCTCAAGATTTAGGATTGGCACTACATCAGATTCTGATTGTTCTGGCTGTTTGTAGATGTTAATATGGCATTCCATTCCATTCCATTTCTCTCTCATTTAAACAATACACATCATCCTATGATAGTGTTCATATGCTGATGCGCCTATATTTTACATTGTATCATCTGCCTTGCTCGCATCCTTGGACCCTATATAATTGTATTTTGAACACAGCCTGATTGCATAGGGAAGCTACAGTGTTTAGATATAGTTCAATTTTGTTTTATTTTAGCAGCCATATTTCTACGAGTCTCCCTCCCTCCCTCTTTCTCGCCCTCTCTCTCTCTTTCACGTACTGCGAACTGGTCACTGCAACGCCTCGGATAGAACTCAAACTTTTGGATTTTACTGACACTCTTGGGATGAACAGATTCCGATCATGTTTCTGTATTCCAAACCAATCAATCTTAATGTACAAACACTGCAGACACAGACGCACAGAGGAAGAAAAGAACGCATTTCGTAAAAGATTAAGAAGAGAATGTATACCTGGAAAGCAAAGCTATGGCGGGAAGGAAAAGAGGTTTTTTTGTACTCTGACATGGAAGGAGCGATCCCATGAAGACCAAACGAAGAAGACGCCATAGTCTCGCTTTTCTCTGTCACTGTCACTTCTCTGTCTCTCTCAATTTTGAGAACGCTTTTGAGAAAATGGAAATTCCCCATAATACCCCTCCCACGTATTTAACAGTAATTACCCAAAAAAATACCCCTCTCTCGTACTTAATCGTAATTCCTGAAATACCCCCTTGGATTTAAAGAGTAATTCCTGAAATACCCCTCTCCCCCACTATATAATGATCGTTCCTGAAATACCCCTCTTCTATATTTAATGGTAATTATTGAAATAATGAGGATAAATACCAAACTACCCCATCCCCACTCATGTTTAAAAAGTGATATATATTGAAAGTGTGCCCCGCCATTTGCAAACATATTGGTACATTAACGAAAGGACATGTCAAGACAAATTTTGGTGCCAATTAGCAAGAAGGCGAGATGGTTGTCATGGATGATGCTTGATGGAATTTGGTGTCATGGGATGGAGTGAAGAAGAGTTTAGGTTTCATATTAGGGAGTGTAACAAACAGGATAATCTTCTAGTTGTTGTCATGTAGTTATTGTCTTATACAACTTATTAATGACGAGAGGATGAGTGGTGAGGGTGTGGGGGTTGAAGCAAATATATGAGGGGATGAGGAAACTTTATATTTTATGTGTGTAGTCATGGAAGTTTTTATAGTTGGTAAGGATGAATGATGGTGTTGACGGGGGATTGAAGCGCATGTTTAGGAGGGGATACACACAATACATTTATGCTATTGTTGTTTATACAGGTTTTAGGAGCTGAACGAATAGATGGGTGACGTAGAAATGAAGCACATTGTTGATGTGCAAAATGAAGAGATTAGGAGGAGTATCACGACAGGTTCAAAATGGTATAAATTGAGATAGGTGATGTGGTATTAAAGCAATTTGTCTAGTTTTTAGAGATGTGAGAATGGTGGTGGTATGGGCTGAAGCAAGGTTTGATGTGGGGGCATGTTTTAATTTCATGGTGATGATTGATGATGGCGGTAAGAATTGAAGCATGTGTCATGTTTTGTTGTTGTTTGTTTGATAGGACCTTCATGGTAATCGGTTAATAGGTGAGATGTTGGATGGGACTGAATGAAGCAATTTTTTATGTGATAAGGATAAGTGAAGACGGTGGGGGGGTCGAAGCCGATTATGATGAGTGGGTGAGGAAACTTGTAAACTGTTTTTGTGTTGTTAATACAGGTTTTGCGTGGACATTGACAAGATGCTAGTCGACGAGTTGGCTGATGTGGACTAAAGGAAGAATTTTTATGAGATAAGGATGAGTGAAGATGGTGGTGGGTCGAAATTGAATAGCACGAGTGGGTGAGGGAATTTTTATACTGAGTTCTGTTGATTATGCAGGATTTTAGTGGACTTTGGCAAGATGCTGCAACATGCTAATCGCCGAGATGGTTGAAGTGGACTGTATGAAGCATTTTTCTTGTTATGAGGATGAGTGAAGATGGTGGTGACGTCGAAGCATACTATAGAGAGTGGGTGAGGAAAACTTTAGATTAACTGCTTGTGTTAATACAGAATGTTTATGGATAGTGCCAACTTATCAAACAATTATGTGGGTTAAAAAAAGACAAAGGCTTCACATGCTTATAACACTGGACAATGGAAGTATGCAACCCACAATCTTTAAACCAGGGGGACATATAGTTTGCATTCAGTATGGAGGCCTTGACAATCTTCTCGAGGCATCAAACAAAGAGAAAAACAGAGGGTATTGGGATCTTGAATGGAACATCCCTCGAGGACTCCCAGAACGGGTGAAAGAAGATGGCTATTTACAGCCTGCAACATGTTATGGAGATTGAAGGTTCTTGATTGCATAACAAAAGGGTATAAATTGCATTTTACCTCGTTTGGTAGACCTTTGTGGAAGCTTTTTATAGAACAATTTTTAGATTGATTGTTTACTTTACTCTATGCTGGAGTCAAAACTTTTCATCAAAACTTTTGTTTTTTCAACCAGCATCTTATAAAGATGTTTTGGGGAAATTTTTGTATGTTGTTATGACTTTTCTAAATACTAATGGAAGTATACTTTCTTTTGACAAAGGCACCAAACTTGTTCCGTTGCCAAAATATGTTCTTGCAAATGAAAAATATTAGTATTCGTTCCAATAAGTCTTCTGCCATATTCTACCAAATATGTATCCAATACTTTATGAGCGATCTTAGATGAGGGACATGCCCAGGAAAAATGAAAGGAATAGATTGAAACAACATCCATACAAACTAAAAGAATACTTTGAACTTGTTGGGTATTTGGTATAGTACCCCTTAATATACAACAGAGGAGAATGTATTCTAGGTATCCAACTTTGTGAAGAATCTTTTAAACATCCAAACATAATCGAAATCAATTTAAAAAATGTGTCTCTTGTATTAGAGACCTTAGTTTTAAATCGTCAATAAAGTTAATGAACCAAAGGCTAGCTAATAACAAAGTTGATTACCACTAGCAATAATTTGATGTTGCTTTTAGAATGGTGTTGGGTAACACAATAATCAATGTGTATTGGAAGCAATGAGAACAACATTTCCAAATCACATAACCGATGTCTAATGACAATGATACATGATGTTACTCAATAGGAGCACTACAACAAGTGGATGCTAGACATAACACTAAACAAGGTGTTCAAATACATTGCACATGTGCACGTTTGAATGAAGCATGATACAATATTGGAGTTTGAAAAAGATTTATGGACATAACTACAAAGATGATTTGCAATAATAGTAGGATGTCAATGATACACGATGTTACTCAATAGGAGCATTATGACAAGTGGATGTTGGACATAGGACTCTACAAGGTGTTCAGATACATCGCACATGTGCGTGTTTGAATGAAGCATGATGCTATATTGGAGTTTGAAGAAGATTTATGGACATGTCACATGACTATGAACATGATTTGAAACAATACTAGGATGTCAAGAAGAAACAACATTGTGGATCAAAGGAAGAGAAATCGAAACAAAGCAACAATAAAGACATAAAAGAACAAACAATCTCCGTGTTTAGCAACTTGAGCACGTGGAATACAAATAAAACTGAAAGAGATCGACTCAAAGCCAAATAAATCCTATCACAACTCATGCACGTGGATTACAAATCAAGTTGAAAAAGATCGTGCTTGGAGTTTATTGATCGCATACTTTTAATGGTATCACACATAGTACGTAATGTTCGTGTTCGTTAGCCCAAACATTCATTTTCATACGTATGCAAACGAATGCGTATGTTATTAAAACATTCGTATGTGTGTTTTTTACGCTTTTTACCTTAATTGTCTTACTCTAAATAAAAATTACCTTATAATAAATAATGAGTGCAAAAGTATGGTATCTACCATACTTCGAGGGGTTATTTCTTATGCGAATGATAAGAATGTTCGCGGATGCGAATGCACGAATGGTTATGCTTCATACTATGGTATCACACAACCTATCGTAACACCTTAAGGAAGTTCACGCTTGTCAACAACTTCTACTGGCATCGAGTGTTGAAGATTTACAATTAATATTTTATTGGATACTTGGGCAAGTCCATGTTCCATAAAACATGCATTTGCCACAATATTAAGTATTGCGATGTAGCCAAACGTGATGCCTTTGGCCTTAATTGCACTTGGAGGATGATGGATTTGCTTACTTGATAAGAAAGGATATAACTAACACGAGAGGATGGTTGTACACCTTTCCCAACTCTACAAGACAAGTGCACGCTATTGTTTAGGAGACCCACAAATAAATATGTCTCAAAACATTGTCATTGGTTTGTCTTTGAAAGCTAGGAGATTAGTTATAATTATTCAACTTTTGATAGATTTTTAACTTGCAATAAGACGTCACAAATTCAACAATGATCGTGTGAGATATTTAGTAGGTAATTTGCATGTGAGTTCATCACATTGTTCATCAAAATATAAAACGGAGAACCGAAAGTATTGTCATACCATTTATTGTTCATATATCATCCATCTAAATGTGAATAGACTACAAGAAAAATTACCATGTCATTGTTTTATATCCAAACTCATAAAGCTACCAACCATGTCAACAATAAGCTTTGACCAAATGTGCATGCAAACATGAATAGAGAACCCAAAACATTGTCGTTACAACCAACTATTCACTACCATGTTACAATCACATCCTTATATATTTTGTCCATCTAACAGATCCAAAACATTGGCATGCCATGTCGAGCAACCCACCATTGACAACTATATCAGCACTTGGTCCCTACCTCCGTCCACCCAATCTATTAATGAAGCTGAACTAGGTCATTTAATTTTTTTCCAACCAATCCTATTTCGCCATGTCAACACGACGCCCTTACGGGGGATCGTAAAAGAATGGCCATGGCCTTTAATTTGCAACCAATGCACTACTGACGTTTCAGCAAAATCGCTACACATATTTTGAAGCACTACTACCACGGCGATTGGTTTTGAGACCAAATCTGGATTGCACGCACATGACTGTTCTCCCGTCCGTCCGTCCAAATGTGAACACGAAAAACAAAGTACAAAGAGTAAGAGATCCACACGCATTCGCTCTTTTCTTTTCTCTCTTCCGCCAAACCCTAGTTTTACTCCGTTTCTTCTTCTTCTTCTTCGCCGTTTCCTTTCGCCTTCGCAGGTAAGCTATGGAAAAACACATGTCCGAATCTTGATATTCTGGTCTTGTTTTGTTTTTTTCCACTGTTTCCCCCTCTTCTTCTTCTTCTTCTTCTTCTTCTTCTGATATTGTCTTGTTAAGGCACGAACTCACAGTGTGGAGCTTCTACGATCTGCACAGTTTTTTGTTTCTGTAATTTTGTCAGTCTCGTCTTTATTTTTTCTGTGTTGTTTTCTTTATTTTATTTCGTCAGTTTCCAAATGTTCAAAATTCATTGCGTCTGAAGTTTTTTCCATCTGTAGGTCTTCCGTTGGAGAAGATGGTGCGTATCAGCGTCTTGAACGATGCGTTGAAGAACATGTATAATGCCGAGAAGAGAGGCAAGAGACAAGTCTTGATCAAACCTTCTTCGAAAGTCATTATCAAGTTCCTTACTGTCATGCAAAAATTCGGTATGTTGTAATTCTCTTTTTGTCTCTAGTTTTTGTTGCCTTTGTTAATCGTGCTTCTGGACTTGGACATTTCTTGCTTTTGAGAAATAAGAAAGAAATATGAAAATTGTGATTTAATTCGGGTTTGTTTATAATTGGATAAGTATTTGAGTTTGTTTAACACATAAGCAGTAATGAGTTTTATGATTGTATGAAGCTTATGTGAGCTTGATGATCCCTGACGAATTCTCAATCTTGTTTGAACTTGATTTCTGTGATCTTGATTATCTCTAAAGAAATATGCGATTCTTGATTGATTTGAGGTGGATTATACCCTAGGAAATGTGAAGCTCTTTTAGATGGATTATGCATCACTCAGAATTCAAGCTTGCTTGTTCAGGAACTATGAGATGTACTTGAGCTTGATCTTATATACGAGGAATGCAGTTTTTTTATGAAATTTACATAAAAGTCCTGTTTTTGTTTAATCTCTGTAGACCCGAAGAAGTCTAGAGTTCTAGTTCTCTATTTACCTTGAGTATTCCTGAAGATGTATAGAAGTACTTAACTTGAGTGTTGCTTGAGTTTATCTGAGAAAGGAAATGTAGTCCTTGTTTTTATGAAGCTTGGTTATAAATGAGGAAATGTGATATTGCTTTGTGAAATTTATCATATTTCTCATTCTATCAAACGCTTGGATGATATAAAAGCTTCTCTTTTTGGCTGAAATTTACTTAAATGGCAAGAAGTATCTAGCACTTGTTTTATTGAGCCTATTTACACCTGAGTATTGGAGCTCAATTATAGCAAAATAGTCTTTCTGGCCGGGCTTGGTCACCTGGGGACGTGAAACACATGTGAAACATTCACCTGTGTCTGAGTTTGGTTACACATGAAACGGGGAAATTTTGTCTGGTTTGAGTTCGTTTACAGAGAAGTGGAATAGACTGTTACTGTTCAAACTTTAATATACACAAGGAGAGTTTGATATCCTTGTCTGGTTTTGCCTCAATTTTACCGAGGATTTTTTGAAACTGTGGTCATCGCTTAATTATAAATGAGAAAATTTGATCTGAAAAGTTTTGTTTTGCCTTTATTACGTATATTCTCGTTGATGCTATTTTCACATTGATTAAATACATTGCAACTGTATTCCAAGTATATTATTATCATAAAGCGATTGCATTTGAACTGTTTGTTTAGGTTATATCGGCGAGTTTGAGCTCGTAGATGATCACAGGGCTGGAAAGATTGTTGTGGAATTGAATGGAAGGTTGAACAAGTGTGGAGTAATTAGTCCTCGATATGATGTTGGTGTTGCGGAATTAGAAGCATGGACTGCTCGCCTCTTGCCATCGAGACAGGTTTATTATCTGCTGCTAAACATCATTCAGGATTCTAATTCTTTTATAGTGTTTGTTGACAATACTCTTCTGTTTTGAAATTTGCTCTTCTCAGTGATCCTAAGATATCTTTCATACATCTACTTCTGTTTTCTGCCATTTAGATATCAAGCAGATTTGTGCTCAAAATCTTGTAGGAGTCTGTGTGTTTGTTGCTAGGGCATTCATATCAGAAAGCTGAATCCTTGTGTTACGTTTAATAGTGTGAACTTTTTCACTCGATCAACATATCAATTGTTTTAAAAGTTGCTTCATTTCAGACACATTTTATGATCTTGATGATACAGTTCCAACTTTTAGTGAAGTTTAAACATCTTGCCTACAAACTGTTACCTATATATTTGTATAGTGGATATCTTCTAACTGTCAGTCCTGTAGTTTCTTTTGGTTGGATATATAGTCCTGCCTACATACTGTTCTAACCTATATTTCTATAAGCGCTGTCACGTATCAATCCTTAACAGAACTTTAATTTCAGTTTTGGCTCATGTTCCTTCTTGGAACTTGGAAGAAAACTTTTCTGAACTTTTGATTTTGTTTTCCAGTTTGGACATATTGTCTTGACTACATCTGCCGGTATCATGGACCATGATGAAGCACGTAGAAAGAATGTTGGTGGGAAGGTTCTTGGGTTTTTCTATTGATGATAAAGGAAAGACTTTTTAACATTCGAAATCACCCTCATGCAGTATGTATGTTACATCTAAGATAGAGAGAAGACATACTGCCAATTTTTTTAGGGGATAATTTTTTGAGCATCAATTCTCTTTAATGTTTTAACAAGAATTTGCTAATGTCTTCTTGAATCTTAAAATATGTTCTAAGCTTATAATTTTTACCTCGCAATCTGAGAAGTGGTCATGAAAATGGATTCTGCAATGTGATGATTGGTATCAAAAACCTATTCTGCAGCCTGCTAATTTGTCATGAGAATTAATTTTGCAATCTGATGATAGTTCAAGTGCATTTTGCAATGCTATAATCTTAATCTGAGTATGAATTAAGTAAGCAGTTGGATAATGATATAAATGGTTCGACCCAACTTGATTCCTTCTCTGTTGGTGTGATCTTATGAATGGTTTAGGAAAGGGCACTAATTCCTGGATGAAAAGTGGTAATTAGGTTAAAGTTAAGAATCTAACTGCAACTATGGATTTTGACCTGGAGTGTTATTTAACTACAATGTGTTTCATTCAAATCATATTCAATGTATCATTGTGATCAATCAATGTGCTGTTATTGTGTATATTTTTATGTTCAATGACATTTTGGAGGCTTATATCGTGAAACATGTCTCACTGGGTAGATAAAACACCTATCACCTCGTTAATTATCTGAATTTGGTTAGGTCTTAAGAATGCCAATTTCGTTTAGGGCTGCAGTGTGGATACTGAGTTGATGTGTCAGACAAATTAAAAACTTGATATTAAAGCTGTGCTTCTAAAAGTATTTGATCTTGGTGAAAGAGGTTTCTTTGATCGTTTTTATGCAAAACATGGGAGAACATCAGAGAACTGTGCAATTTGTATGTTGAAAAATAATTGCTGCAACATAATATGCGAACATAATACAAATACAGTACTATAATGAGCAGTCTTCCATGAAAAAGAGTGACACACTACATTACTTTGTCTTTGAATGTGATTGACACTGTGATACATCCGCCCCTTGGAATTTTGTGTGTTTGATGAAAGTCAAAATGTGGGTTTTTACTTTTAGTAATTTACGTGTCAAATATTTCCAAACATATGCCAAATTACTGTCATAACAATCTTTTTCAAAATGTGGGTTTTCAATATTTCCAAACGTATGCCAAATTACTGTCATAACAATCTTTTTCAAAATGTGGGTTTTCAATATTTCCAAACGTATGCCAAATTACTGTAATAACAATCTTTTTCAAAATGTGGGTTTTCAATATTTCCAAACATATGCCAAATTACTGTCATAACAATCTTTTTAGTGATTTACATGTCAACTAAAGGGAAACCTTAAATCATGTGAAACGTTGGCAACTAAGGAAAAACCTATCCAGGAATGCATAGGCTAAACTTCTCAAGATTCACCCAGAAAAACCTAGTCACCGCTAAAACCTTAGAAAGCTTATCTTCTAGGCTAACCTCAAATATCTCCATTACAACAATAGAAAGTTTATCTTCGAGAACCACTTCCAGGTTTAGCTGAAAATAATGCCGCACAGTGTGTAGAGGGCATGCATACACATCAATTATTGAGATCCAAAAACACAAAAATCATATTATCAGCACAAACTTGATCCTTCAGGTGTGTGAGAATTATACAACACTGATGAAGATGAAAAGATAGGAAGAAAGATATGCTTAGATATTGATGACAGCAGGGTTTACCATTTCAACCCAATTACTGGCTCTCAATGGTATGCTATTATCAGTTTGCATAGGATGACTAGGAATTGACAGTTCCTACCCTCTGAAACACAGTTTTACAGGACACATTAACGTCCCGTTGTTTGAGAGAGTACAATATATATTTATTTATTTATATATGCATTTTAATGTATACTTTAGCAATGAGTTGCCTAATCATATTTAGCCAGAGCAAGAAACTGATGAGGACGATTGCTGTCTTTTCCTCCTAGCTTTGATCATTTGCTGGCGTATCTTAGCTTGAATCTCATCATCAAGGTTTTCATCAACAGAACTTTGGGCTTGTGCGGAGATTCCTGTAATTAATGGCAAAGTTACCTAAAGAGGAAGGTTTAATTAAACCACAAATGCATTATATAAAATCTTATAATTACCTCGTTCTACTGTTTCCTCTTCCATTTCGAATGTTAGCACACTGATCGAATTTTTCTGCTGTTGTAAAATTCAGAGAAACTCTAGGTTAATCGAATTTTCGAATGTATGTATATAAAGTCTTATTGAATCTCCTCAAAGTGGAAAAACTCTCTACCTTTGAACTTGTGACCTTTGTTCTCATTGCAGCTGATGCGCTGTTTTTGGCCACTTGATGTTCAGGAGGAGGGCATTTTCTCTTGATTATCCATCCTTTTTCATCATGATTTATTGGAGAGAGATTACTTGAATCTAAATTGATCGGGCAGTCTGAAACTTTTCCTTTATTTAATCGTGTAGATGGTCTTGCACGTTTCTTGATAGCCACCTCGTTTTTTGATTCCATTTGCTGAGAACTAGCTGATCTTTTGTATCTTCTTTTAGGTTGCTTTGATGAATCTAATTTTTCTTTCATTAATGAGTTTAGTTTCAGAGTCTTTGACATGTCTGTGTTTCCAAGCTTAGATGTGTCGTTCACAAGCATTGGTGAGTCTTTGGAAAGTATCTGCGTGTCCTTCTCAGGCATTGATGAGTCTTTCCATTGCTTTGATGAGTCTTTCACTGGCTTTGATAAGTCTTTCCTTGGCTTCGAAGATTCTTTTCTGTATTTATATCACCAGCCTCTTATAATTAGAACACAAGATCTTATGCAATGTACTAGGAACTGACCTTAGGTACGATGAGTCAACAATAAAAATAGCAAAAACACTCCCTCTCTTACCTCTGATTAGACACAGGCAACTTGCTTTTTTGTGACGCTACCTGTTAGTAAATTAGAACAGGGAAGTAACATGTTGGATCAAATGTAACTATATGTAGCATCAGATAAAGATCGTGATGTAATCCTGTGAAACCTCTAGTGATGGAATTATAATCTGTATACAGAATTAAGAAAGGTAACCTCAGCACCATCAACAAAAGCATATGGATTAATTCTATTCATTGCGGACCACCCTTCCATCTGTGTAGATCTTATACATTCACGTACTGTCTGGACTTTCCCAAATAACCAGTTTGAGCATTCTGAAACTCATAAGACCATTTCCATAATTATCACAATTCATGAAATCTTATGTAAGAAGGCACCTGTAACTCATCATGAATACAAGTGAATAAATCCGACTTGACCATTGTGAGATGTTGCATGAAAGCGGTTGGAAGCATCTCAAGCTTATTTGAGAGCTTTTCTAAGCTGGTTGCATAGTCTTCCTTTTCTGAGAGTTGCTTCAAACTTATGGTAATGGTCTCTCTAAACTTCTCTTCTTCCTTTAGCTAGAAAAATCATTCACCAGAAAGCATAATAATGATTTCTCTCAGCCATGTTGACCAGTGGAAAATGTGGTAGGAAACTGATAACCTTTCAAAGATCAACAGAAATAGCATGCTTGCAACGATACTAAGACCAAGAACTGTATGGAACTCTCTTGAAGCATCACTTTTTCCTTGATTCCTTCGGCTGTATGAAAAAACCAGAATATATACCACCATTGATCACTTCTGATAAAACAAAAGAATCGGAAATCATATTTCAATATTGAAGGATGCCTTTATATAAGAGCTGCAAATTGTCTGAGATTCACATACACTCCATGGAGGCGTTATTGGCATCTCTTGAAATCTTATGCAGATCACCAACTAAGGAATCCAGCACAGTAATGATTTTGCTTAGATCTTCAGTCAAAGTTTCTAATCGTTTTTCCACTTCCTTAGAAGGAAAACCTGAAGTTCATTTTCCTCTATAAATATCCATGAAAAACTGACAATGTAATGAACAATCATGAGTAGATTCATCACACAGAGAAAAATCCTTCGATCTTACTGTTAATAATTTCTGGTAAAGAGCTACTGTTCAATTTCTGGATCAGGTTAGTAGCTCTAGGTGCCGATAAGGCCAACTTCGTTGTTCTAACATTTCCTTCATCACGATCACATTGAGAAGAATTATGAGGAGGAACTCCTGCTATTGCTGATCTATTGCTTCTCCACTGCAGCTTCAGAAAAAAAGAAAGAAAAAACAGATGATGTTATAAAGAGCTTCAACGGTCACAAAATCAGAAAAAAAAAGAAAACGAATGTAATTGAAGAGCTCCAAAATTAAACATGAAGAATTTTTGGCTCACAATTACACATTGAAACAACCACTATTTACAAAATCAAATAGAGACATAACGTAATGAATTGACTGAGGAGCTCATACTCCTCGATGGAAAGGGAGAGGAACGTAAATCAAAGAAACATAACTCGTTCATACTTCTTCCAATAAAGAGGAGCAAGGCTCATCCTGTGAGATTTGAGAGAAAGGCTGAGAGAAGACATTGTTGAATCCTTGTGAAAAGGATTGTTGGCTTTGCGATCCTCCAGAGTTATATAAATGAAGTGGTTGAGGTTGTCTGTTAATTATACTATTTGGCTGAATAATTGCATTATCCCTTTGGTTATTATAACTAGAACTAGCAAATTTCCCCTGGTTGCGTCGACCATTATATGCAGACCTGCAATAATATAATGATTCAAGAGATGGGAATTACATCTTTTAAATCATTCAACAACTATGCAGATAAATTAATGGAACCTTTGCAATTGCAGAGAAACTAAACTGATTCCTTAGCTCAACTAAAGAGAAAAGATTGTACTCGATGATTAAAGCAAAAGGAAGCAAGACATTCAATGAAAAGGTACATCAATCCATGCAAAAGGAAGACAGAGATCAGTTTTGATCCATTCATAACAGAATGAAATCATGCACATTAAATGGTATCTTATAAATTTGCAGAGAAACTAAAAGGTTTCTCCAGATAAGCTAAGTCAACAGATCAAACACATTCAGTCAGTGCAAATGGAAACGAATGGCATCGTTTGAAGATCTCGGAAAAATGAAGATAAAGAGTGACCCCTAAGTCTGACAACCAGTAAATCAATCACTGTGAAAGGAATTAGCTGCAAATTCATCACTCCATCAACATGAGAAAATATTGAAACAAAACTAATGGCAGCTTTTGCTGATAAATGACATTCATTGAACCAAAATGTGTGCGTACATGTGTATATCTTCATTCAGAATAGAAGGAAACAAAGAATCATCGTTCCATTGACAAAACATATTATGTAGACGAAATTGCATCTTTAGCAGTTGAATTTTATATATGGATTTAGCAAGAATGCAACGTTGCAAGAGAGTAAATACAACTAAAAATGGCAACTTTTGCCGAGCTAATTCAATAAGTATTGTTGTACATTGGGAAGAATCAAGCTTTCCTCAGACGAAGAAAAATATACAATCAATGTTCCGATCAAAACCTGAAACAAAGAAATAGATCTTTCCATAAAACAACGCCTAAAAATCCAAATTAGATCTGTGTAAAATAGGAGTCTAGAAAAATACTTCTGTATAGCATAAAAAAATGATGTCTCCTAAGTAAAAGAAGAACAAAGTCTAAGCACGAACATAGGATACAAGAATATTTACAGTGAATTGATGTTGCTAATTAATTGACGAACAAATCCATCAGAGAGAAGAAGAAGGATGCACAATAAATCGTGACAGATAACTTGGAGCTTTGATGATGTGAAGGAATAATTGAAGGAAAATGATAATCCGTTAATTCGAAATTACCTGATGAATGCATACATTTAAGCCATACCACTATCATCATATACGGAAAAAGAGAAACTAACATTCGAGAGAGAGAAAACGAGATACCTGTCCTGATGCTGATGATGATATGGATTAGGGTAGACGGAGAGAGAAGCGAGGTCTGCTGGAGAAGGTCTGTTGATTCTGAGCTTGTTCGCCATCGCCGACAGATTCGTCTTCTTTTAGAGCTGAAGGAAACAGCGAGGAACGAACGGAAAACGAGAACACAACACCGAAAGGCTTTTCAAACATTTGAAATGGTTTTTGGCGTGGACGGCCAAGGCCCATTTCTGTTAATTTCGGCAAAAGGGCATTTCTGTAATTTCATAAATAATAGGGATGATGTGCATAATGCTTTTGCATTTGATGGTAGGCAGATAGGACTCAAAGTTAAAACTTATATCTATCAAAGTTAGAAGGCAGTGTTTCTTTTTCTTCTTCTCTAAAACAAATTATCCTTCGATTAGTTTTAAAAAGAGGCATATCACCTCCAATGTACAAAATAGATCGAAAGGAAGGAAAATATCCTTCCCAAGCTCGTCTTGTATAAGACAATGGCTAGCCATGGATCCTTCATATAAATGAGGTAAGAAAATGAATCTATATACATCCAAAGTAGCAAAAAACAACCGACAAACAGGGAGAAAACTTCCAAATTATCATACAATCTGTCAATCGAAAGATTGGAATGCAACTCCAAAGCTTCCAAAATAGTTATTTTTAATAGCAGTCCATAATCCGTATGTGTAGGAATATTATTGTTTTCAGCTTTTAATGAACTCATCAACCATGACCAAACGGAAGCAACGTTTTTTTCAACCAACATTATTTGACCCCGAAACATCCGCACACACCGTGCTTTCCGTAGAGATCAAACAACTATTGGAGCCAATCTATCCCACAACTCCTCCTTCCATCTCATAATAAGAGATGGAATTATGAAATTACCTCTAGACCATTGCCCCATGGAACAAAGCCTCTCCCACACTTTCATGAATATAATTGTGTGTTTTTACACAGAGAGGAGGGGGGAGGGAGGGAGAGGGAGAGATCGTGGTCTTCAAAACTACACGAACATGATTTCATATGTTTCATGGATATTCATATAATTATATTTGATGATGATTATATGCTTTGCCAATTCTTACAACCCTTGATTTGGTGGTAGATTTAATTGCAATAACAAAAAACAAAATACCCACAATGTCACATTAATAACATCTATCATATGTTGCTTGAAGATAGAGCTTGCTTACTAATTAAGGTATTGCCTATACAACACATTATATGTTATAGGCATAACCTTATGGATCAATTTTATTGTTAATGTTAATGGGTCAAGGGTATGATAGTTGGAGACATAAAATACCATTGTAATCCCATATCACCCAATATTACCTTGTGTTATGCCTAGAATGTTGAATATCAACTTTGAAGAAGAGAGCTTGGTTGTGCTTATAAGATTACCCGATGTGTGCAATGGTGGAGTCGAGTGTTAGACATAAGATGATAATCTCATTTTCCATTTTGTGCAAAATTGCTTCTTTAGTAGTTATAGTGGATTGCTTGCCTTTGTTTTTTTTCACAATCTTGATGAGACATGTTTTTTTTATAAAGGCATTGGGATGATGTCATGCACATATTCATTACCACGTTTCATTGAGACAACCATTGGAGTTGTTATATCACAACTTTGGGCATCATTAATTGTGAAACATTTGAGACTATTTCAATGGGTTTTTGCTCAAGGAATGAGAGCTTTATCCTCCCATTATACAAGTTGTGTTTGATTGTTAAGTAAATTAATGTTATACTATTTGGTTTTAATAACCTTATAAGGCTTAGTTTTTTAACCTAAATACTGGTCATATGCCAAATATATGTAAGAAACACAAGCATATTGCAATTTGTGGAGGACCGCCCTTTATAGATTAATGATGACTAATGGCTAATGGCCTTGTAATGTGAAAGGAACCATTTAGGGTTTCCAAAATGTATTAAAAATGCAAGACTCTTATGTAAAAGGGGTCTTTGGGTGCCCTACATTTGGGGCTACATTTTGCTCCTCATTTTCTTCCTTTTACATCCACTGAGTGTCACTTTCTTCCATGTTGTTTTTCCGCCTAGTTTATTGAGATATATATGTTTCTTATCTAGTAGTTATCTAATAATTAAGACACCTCATATGTTTGTTAAATAGCAATGATCTATAGGCGTGTGTTAATTTTTAATTAATTTAAGAATGGTAATGATCCTTGGAAGTGCAACACCCCAAGGTATGAGTCATGTTGATCCCTTTGGAAAAACTCGATTCATTGACCACCTTAGATGTTTGCATATATAGTACAATTGGAGTATCAAATTTGGTTTTTGTTTGATAGTCTCTATGTACTGCCACAATTGAGACATTGGTTAAAAGGAAAATTGGTTTCATAGCTTTCACAATTGAGCTTTATGAATACCTTTCTTCCAAGAGGAGTTGCTTTTATATCAACTCGTAATACAATACCTTAGAGGTTTACCTTGTCACAAGCTCCTTGCTATTATAGTATGGACAACAAACATTTTTTGTATTGACATTTGTTTTAATATATACAATAAGTTTACAATAGATATAGACAAAGGTATTGATAATAACACTATGCTTTTTAGGATGACAATACTATCCTCATTCACTAAAATCACAAGTGATATGATAAAGGTTTATGAATGGAGAGTATATTCATCTCAAAAAAATTTGAGATGTTGTCTTCCAATACATGAAGCAATCCAAATCCACCTCTTTTTATGAATCTCAAAACTTTGGATGGAGAATATAAACTTCATAACTTTTTCTCGTTAGGAATCCTCGACCATATTCATAACCTAAATGGAATGCCACATCAGTAGATTGTGTCGCAATTCATTCGGGCCTTTTTCCTGTTCATCCATACTGAGAATCCTACCTTGACATTGACCCTTAGTAGGTTAAGAAGGAACTGATTAGATAGCTAATGTAAACTATATATGGCTTAATCATCTCAAATAAAAAAGAGGTACACGTTCTCTGTTTGCTATTGCAACACGAATAACGACTCAATATATCTAAGAATGAACGACTAATCAACATGAATAACGAGACAATTGTTGTCTTGCTCTATGGATTCAAGAGATTAACCATGAATAGAATATTCATCATTTTGTATCTCAAGCTAGAAGCTAATCCTGGGTTTTTTCTTTTGATGTATACGAACACAACCTTCTCAATAGTTTGGAGACCTTGAGGTAGAGAGTTCAATACATCAATGTGGCATGTATTTGAGGATAAATAATATGGTGAAATTCAAGACTTGGTATTAATAGCCTAAAACCTTCAATAAGACTAAAATTGTCATTTAGGAACCTTGGAACAATGTATGTATAAAGTCGATGACCAAGATTCAAGATGAACTGCTCATTCCTCGAGGTAAAATGGGTGCAATAAAAAGTAAACTTAGTAGAATTGCCCATACTATTCCACCTTCACATCATGTGAAAATCTCAACAACACTAATACAAGTGACATAACATTGGGCAAAGAGAGGGAGAGGACTATATGCTAGCAAGGGAGGAATAAAGACCAATAAAAATGCCGCATGAGGATTGAATATTGTGCACATACTCTCCCACCTATTTGCTACGTGAAACTCTTGACAACGATCATATGAGCCACACAATCATGGGGCAAAAAGAGGAAGACAACCTGATGCTAAAGAAGTGCCATCAAGTGAGGAATAAAAGCCAATAGAAAGCTCCATGAGGACTCCAATATTATGCACATACTCTCCCACCTTCTTGATAGGTGAAAATCTGGAGAACAATCATACGAGGGAGGGGCACCCACGGAAATAGGGAACAAAGAGAGGGAGAGATGCCGATGTCAGGGAAGTGCTAACGAGGGAGGAACAGAAGCCAATGAAAGGCAACATTGTGGAACCAGTATCTCCCCAAAGTCCCCCCCCCCCCCCCCCCCCAGCTTCTTTGCGATATGAAAAACTAGACAATAATCATATGACTGGCACCCATAGAGATAAGGAATAACAAAGAGATAGCGAGCCGAAGCCGATAATGCGAGGAGAAGTGCTAGCGAGAGAATAAAAGGCAATAAAGAGGTCCATGGAGATCCAATATCTCTCGCACATACTCTAACTTTAGATTTTAAAAGAAATGCAATGGACATGCAAGAAGATGCTTTGCCTAATTTTTTCCAAAGGGCAACCGGAAGGATCGGTAGAAGTTACAGCGTCACCGGAAGAAACCGGTCATCCCTTCACCCTCCTCTTTCTCCTCTCCTCTCCTCTCCTCTCCTCCCTCTCTCTGACTTCCATATCCCTACGTGAATCTACGAGCTAAATCGGAGCTTTTTCACACGCCATAGCCACTGCCGACCTTTTGAAACCGTAATTCTGCTGTTGAGTTGTATTCCGTTACTGTGTTAGTGGTAGTGGGCTTATAAAATCCTACCCCCACCTATACCCCTCGAGCTTCATTATTGCTCCGTTTTCTCTCCCTGTTGTTGCATTAATCCTTTATTCACTCAGGGGAACTGGTTTTTTGTGTTTGTCTTTGCAGAACTGTATCTTTTCTGCTACTTTCCTTTTCCTTTTGAGTTTTCCTTTCTTTTCTCTGCCTTTTGGTTTTGGTCAATGGAAGACATGAAATCTGAAGAACAGGCGATCAAAGGAGAAAGTGCAAAGAAATCAATCAAAGGTGAGGGGATTCTGACCATTAACGATGACGTATAGTGACTTAAAACTTTGGTTGTTGTTTTCTGTCTTAATTACATTTCTTAAGTGCATATACATACATACATACATACATATTATATATATATATATATATATGTAATTCATGAAACTTAAGATTTTATCCTTTTTAAATTTAGAGAAATTATAAAATAGGTGTCTTAGTATTGTGAAAGATCCCATGATTGAGTTTTTGTGTTTTCCAGTGATTGTTTTATAGTTTTTTATGTTTATGATCAATGAGTGTCATCATTTTCTCATTGCACTGCAAACCATAGATGCCATCATATATGTTCCAGACTTCAGCTCATAGTGCAATGAGTATGCTGCTAATATGTACTAGGAACCAAACTTTTGATCCTGTATTATCTCCCAGGGACAATTCCTTTTATGATCCAATGCTATGTTTTTTGTCTTTATGATGACTATACAATGATTGGTGGGCTCTATATATAGAAACTTGATAGTTGTTTCATCTCATTGCATTTCAAATTATAGAATGATAGCCGTGAAAGTTTCATCTAATGATGCTTTGCAAAAGTTCATGAATACTGTTTTAGTTCAAAGTAGGATTTTCCCTTTGATCTTTCCTATTGCCCAGTGCTATGGTTTGTGTGTCTGCAATTGCTTTTTATCCTTTTATGTTTATATTTGAGTGTCATCCTATTCGTGTTTATGATTTAATAATTTAATGCTTAGTTTTGCCCTTCCCTTCTAAGAAACTTATGTGCTGTAAGATTTTAGAACTATAAAAGCATTTTGATTCTCTTATAAGTTTAGAGTAGCGACAACATTCTGCAATTAAGAAGGAGATATCTTTCTATTGATGTAAGTGCGTAGTGGATACGTGAACCCTTTTTTTGAGCCCTTATAAAAACATTCAATATTCTGCAATCAAGAACTACATCTCCTGCTATTGAATCTTGATGTAAATGGATATGTCAACTTATGCGTTTTTAAGCTCTAATAAAGTCATCACAATATCCTACAACCGGGAACTAGGTGACTTGGAATCCATGCGATTTTATGATATGTCAACCACAGGTTTAAGTACTTGATGTGCGACAAAGGATCATTGGATTCAGTATTGTTCAGTGTCTCCATTTTCTTTATTGCATCATATGTTCATTTAAATAGTTTAGGTACAACCAAAAATGGCCTGAAATATGGATTGGTGATGAGGTTTCTAGAAATATTCAGTAAGTATGTAGCACAAACTGATCGCAGATTTCTGTATGAAAGTACTCAATTATAACATTGGCCTTGCATGTGGATTTAGAAATCACTTGAACTACAACCTTAACTACTTAGATTTATTGAGTATGCACTTGTAAGCAGAAATATTAGGGGTATCAAGTCTATGTAAGAGGATTTGACAAAGCAAAATGATGTAACATAATGTTTGGGAACTATATGCATTTATTTTTTAATAAAGATAGTTGAGTATATCATATTTAGAAAAATAAAGCAACATGCAATGCAGTTGATGATTAGCTGAAGGCTAAGTTGAAAGTGATCCATGCTTTCCAACTTTGTAATATTGCTGGTTTAGTTACATAAATTTCCTATATTTTCTTTTCAGTTGATTAATCTTAATTCTTCCACATTATAAAATTGAGTAATTAGCCTGGTAACTTAACAGAACTATGTATTAATATTTCATATGTGATGTGCCATCTAAAATTGGGCATTGTTTGTAAATTAGAACCTTGTAGAAATCGGATACATAGTTAACTGCTAAGTTTGTATTGCTTGTGAAATTCATGATAGAAATGTGGGATTTTAGTAGAGATGATGCAACATCTATTCTATGCTATACATGATAGAGCATGTTCATCTTCTTGTAGTATGTGTTTGCATTTCATACAGGCCATGCCAATTTCTCATTATGACCCCAATATATGAGACTTGTGGTGGTGTTCAACTTCAGAGGAATTTAAAATGGAAAAACATTTATTTCTCGGTTCGCATAATGGTGAAATTGTTTTCTTTGCATATAAAACATATTTTGCTTAAAGATAAATACTTTTTTTGCTGCCCAAAGTAGCATTTTAGTTATGACTATTTTTGGACATAAATATCCTTCAAGAAGATAAATACTCAAGAGCACTTGTAGGCCCAAATAACTTCATTCTTTTGATGATATATAAACTCTGCATGTTATTTTTTTGGATTGTGTGCACGAAAGTTTCATGCATTGCTTTCAAGGCAATTGATTGTTTGGTTACACCTATCAAGCACTATCTATATTGTGGTAAGACTGCAGAAAATCACAGAAAACCTTATTATCATAGATTATTATATAGAAAGTTTAGGGGGAAAGCAAAGTATAAGGAAGAAAGTTAAGGAAAGACATGTAAGTTGCATATACACTAGAGAGAAGAACAAGCAATTTACATTTTATATTTTCAGGTAAGATTGCATTTCTTGTATTATACTGATTTCTCCTGGCAAGAGAAATTCTAGAGAAGTTATCTGGAGATGCTGAGATGAAATAGGAATGTGTTTCGGAATTTCTCTACATTAGATAACATGAAAGCTCCAGATTGCTTCTTGATGGCGTATAATGATGAATTCAATTTAAGTTTGATTTATGATGATCGCTAATTACAGATGATGGAAATGCAATATCTGGAACAAGTAACAGTACAAGTCCAATGTCTAGTGCTCAAGATTTCAAAGGTAGGTTTTTCCTTTTGAACTTCCAAGTTTGTTTTTTTAAAAGTGACTTCATATGTAGCTTTGGGTTTGTTGCAGATTTGCCAGGAATAGAGAATATAATTCCTTTGTCTCCTCAGTGGCTGTTCTCAAAACCCAGCGACAACAAGACACTGATAACACCAATTGTCAGTACACCATGGTTATTGTTTGTAATAATGTGTATTGCCCGTGGGCAATTTCCTACATGTCATTCCAGAAGTCCTTGAAATTATGTTATTTGTGACATGATTGCTCCACATTAATTGGATTTAGCATGCAGGATCTTCCATATGCACCGACAAACTCTATCAATGAAGTAAAGGTTGATCATGTATCAAAAGAGTTGCAGAGGGCAGATGGGAATCGAGAATCAGAGAAACGAAAGGAATGGTGGCGAACTCTGTCCTTAGAAGCTGATGGGAGTGGTCGACGCGATCGTTGGAGGGAAGAGGAACGTGAGACAACCTCTGTTGGTAGACGTGAGAGATGGAAGGAGGGTGGAGATGGTACTGAAACTAGGAGAAACGATCGTTGGTCGGAGAATCCATTGAATCAAAGAGATTCTTCTGATGGTAGAAGAACTCCCTTATCAGAACGCCGTTCTGATGCTCCCACACGAGACATCACTTTTGAGACACGTCGAGATAGCAAGTGGAGTACACGATGGGGTCCAGATGAGAAGGAGCCTAGTAGGCGAGAGAAACGTCCCGAGATCGAGAAAGAAGAAGTGCACAAGGAAAGACAACACTCTGTTTTCAATACTACTGGTAGTAGCCGGAATGAGAATGAACGAGAAACTACAAATTCATCTGGTCGGGATCGTGATCGCATTTGGCGACATCATTCTATTACTGGTAGAACTAAGGGAGAGACAGTTTCTCTTGGATCTACCTCTCCCAAAACGGCTCCTGGATTTGGAGTTGGAAGAGGCCGTGGTGATAATACAGCTATTGGGTTTGCCATTGGCAGAGGACGTGCTAATTTTTCTGGTATTTTGAATACAATGACTCCCTCTATCGGAGCTTCAACCCATTTAGAGAATGCAAATGCCACTCAAAGGTTCTGTTATCCTCGGGGAAAGCTTTTGGACATATATCGAAAGTCAAATGTGTTCTCTTCCTTCACTGATTTTCCTACAAGCTTTAGAGAAGTATCTGATTTGACACATGCAGACCCTCTGGAACCATTAGCCTTTTTTACTCCTGACATGGATGAAGAGGTAGGGTTTAACATACTGAATGGGTTCTTTTGTTCCCCTTATATACTTGTATGGGGGTCATGCGTTTTTTGTTTCATTTTACTAATTGGAAGCAATCTATCCAGGTTGCCTTGGAAGGTATTATGAAAGGTGACATCTTGAGCAGTGGTGCAACTCATTCAACTACGCGAGAACAAACACCTAACAAAATACAAGACAATGGTAGTTGGAATCGTACACAAAGTTGGAATAATGGTGAATGGAGTATTTGATAATCTCAGTGATTTGGAAATTTGTCCAGTATACGACCGTCATTTGAGGACCTCTTTCTGGTTGTTTCTTAGGTATTAAAGAGGATATTCAGATTGAAGCTTCAAATAAACGAGATTTATTCATTCCTGATGATGAAGCCAGTGCTGAAAATAAAGAAGGCATAGATGTGCACATAGATCAATCTATTCATAATGCAGTGGGTATGCAATGTGTGGTTATTATAACCGCTGATGATTCTTACAGATCGGGATCTTTAACACCTATCTTTTTTTATAGGTAACAATAAAGGTGACAATATGGAAACTTTATCCTCACAAAATGACGTGGTGGTGGAGTTTCCTGAAGCTGGACCAGATGTGCATTGCTTAACTAACAGTAAGCAAAATATGGAATTGGCAAAAGATAGGAAGCACTCGGATATACAAGATTCTGAAAAATCAGAGATTATGGACAAGTTTATATCTTCTCAATTTAATGCACAACCAGAGTTTGAGGAAACTGCTGGTTTTGAAGATAAGAAAGATATTGAAGAATGTCAAACTTCATTGGGAGATCTATCCCTTTTCTATATTGACCCTCAAGGGGAAGTTCAAGGACCTTTTCTCGGCGTGGATATTGTTGGCTGGTTTCAAGCTGGTTTCTTTGGCATCGATCTCTTAGTTCGACTTTCAAATGCTCCAGAGGGCACACCTTTCACCCGACTGGGTGATATCATGCCAGATTTGAACTTGAAAATGCAAGGATTGCCTAGTGGAGGACTTGATATTCTGGATATAAATGGAAGATTGATGGAAACTTTATCTACAGAGTTTTCGCAACAATCGACCTTGGACTCTGTTATGCAAGATGAGGTAAATAAGAGCCTGGTACACAATAGAGAAACCAATAATGGATTGATTGATCGAGAAATGAACAAAATATTCTTAGAAAGAAAGGGGAGTTTCCATGCTGAAGATGCCCAATTGCCACAAACCATCCATATAGATGGAAACACAGGTTTGTTTCTTCACGATTTTGATCAGATCTCTTTAAATTTTGGTTATGTTTTATATTTTTGTAACATTGTCTTTGTTGGGTAGATGTTGCAACTGACAAACTTCTCGAGTGGGGATCTGCTGCGAATATGGAAACACATGGGCTTGGACATGGGCTTGGACATGGGCTTGGAAGGCCTCCCATACAACCACAAAGGAAGTCAAATTTTTCTCATATGCAAGCAGAAGACCTGTCTGCATTTTCACAGAATCTATCAGATAAGAGTGCAGCCCATCCAGAAGTAGCTGGTGCATTTTCTAGTTTGACTGGGGAAGAACGGCAAGCAATTTCTGAAGCATTTCCAGGTAATTCGTTACTACAGGATAAATCTTGGCCAGATCCTTTGGTGCCAGAGACATTTGCCCATCAGGCCAACTTTCCAGGTTTAAATGCTTTCGAACTTCAGCAACTCCAGCACTTTGAGAAAGAAAGACTGCAACAAGTGGAACTTTCTCAGCCTGTTCCATTCCCACATTTATTACATCAGCATCATCATCAACGACAGCAACCCCACTTTTCAGAAGTGCTTGGACAACAGCACGTACCAGAACAGCTTTTAAATCATGGGCTTAATCATGATTTTAATATGCATACAGCTCAGCACTTGGGCAGTCCTCATCCTTCATTTCTACTGCAAGACCACTCACAGTCTACATTGGAACACGTGTTAAGGCTTCAACTACAGCAACTGGAGCAAGAACAAGTGCCTTCACGTGCATATCTTGAGCACTTGTTAAGGCAAAATCATCAATTAGAAAACCTTCACCCTTCTCAGGTTTTAGCTGAACGCCATTTAAGAAGGCTGCAAGAAGCTTCTAGGACAGATTTGCAAACTCAACAGGTAGAGGAGTTACTACACAGACACTCTCAAGAACTCTTTTTGCAGAGACAACAAGAACAAGCAAGGCATGAGCAAGCACAACAAGAAGCTTCTAGAGCGGATTTGCATGCTCAACAGATTGAGGAGTTACTACTCCAGAGACACTCTCAAGAGATCTTCTTGCAGCGACAGCAAGACCAAGCACGCCAACAACATGCTTTTTTGCTTCAGCAACATCTCTTGAATCTTGATGATCACTGCTTACCTGGTGGTTGGAAAGTGAACGAGTTTGGTGAATTTGTACAAACTCCTGTTTCAAACTCATCACCTGCTCTCGAAGCTTTTCATGAGTCTCAGCTTCATCATCAGCAGAGGCTATCCTCTTTGCATCATAGAGGCGAGATGCTCGGGCTAGATGATAGTCAACAATATCACTCAAATATTGACTTACACGTTCTTGCAGATCTTCAAGCACAGAGAAAAATTTCAGCCTTGCTAGATGGCACAGAGACTATGCCAGATAATCTGCTGGCGCAACTTCGAGGCAAAATAGGAAGTTTTGAAGCACAAAATAATCTCTCACAGAATCAAATGTCTTTTCCGGAACAAACTTCATTTGGAATGCAGGTACCCAAAAAGCAGTATGAACATTCAGGTGGAGCTTGGAATGTGGGCTATGACCTTGATATGGAAATGAGAGCAATGCCCAGACGAGATAATGATATTTCTAGTTTCGATCGAATTTCTAGACCTGAGTTAACTACAAAATCGCAGGTTCATGCTGAGATGCTGAGGCAATCTTTAGAAGAGAGCATTGATAATACGGGTAGAATGTCAAAGCAGTCATCCATGCAGTCCCCTTTTCTGAGACAAATAGGAAAAACTTCAGAAGAAGACCTTGCAAAATTGTGGAGCAATAATCACAACACGGACAATGGGATGTTAGGTTCACATTTCCATGATCATCTCGCATCTTGGCAGGCCTTGGCACAGGCAGAGTTGAATTTGCGAGGGAAGGATTCTCAGACACCTCAAATGAAGTTGTTTAATACCAGGACAGATGATGAAATTTCATCAATGAATAGAGCCCCTCTAATGGGTTGGAGAAATTCATTTTCTTCTGATGTAAATAATAATGGATTAGATTCTTTTCAACAAAACACAGCTGATATAGGCCCTGTTTTGGCACGTTCTGCTTCTTATGCAAGCAAAAGGGAATCCTCATGGGAAAAACATACTGCTTTGCAAAATGTTAATAATATAAATAATCTTCATAGTACTATGAATACCTACCTCTCTAGTGCAGAAGGAGTTCCAGGTTCTAATATCTCTATGTTCTTATCAAATTCTTCTGCCTCTGTGCCTGATCCTGATGTTGCTACTCTTCTGGATAACAGTAAAGAGGTAGGGTGCCACATGTACTCTACAAGATGTTTGTTTTGATTAAGGGTTTGATGAACTAAAATTGATCTTTTTCTTTGTTTTCTTGGTAATGTAAATAAACAGGCATTGTATATGAGTGCACTAAAAGAACTTAAGAATACACAAAAGAGGGTGATAAATGAACCTGAGTGGCAATCTCATCTTTCAGAACATGACATGGCGATGTTGTCCATGAATTTGCCTCATGTGGGCGAAATGTCATCAATGTGGCCCAGGTCTTCTTCCGATTCATTTATCCATAGCTCAACAGAGCAACACTTGAAGAGTGGAAGATTGATGGGTGGACATTTTGAAGATCATGATGAAGTTTTCTTGAATTATATGAACTCGAAACAAGGCCTGGGAATTGAACAACAGTAATACCTTACATCTCATTAATAATTCTCATTTTCTTTTCTTATGTGGTGTTAATGTGCATATACATGATATACATATACAAACCTTTTTAGGTCTTAGTTGGATAGAGGCACTCCAATTTGTGTTTATAGATGGATTTGTCAGTGTTAATATAGTTACTTTATGTAGCCTTGTTATTGACTCCTAATTAAGGTTATCTGTGTTCATAAACATTTTGTCTAAAATTCATTTCTAAGCTACGTAAGTTTTTTACGTAGGTTCAATTATCTGTCACTGGGGACTCAGAAAAATACCAGCAATGGAAATGAATCCCAGCAAACAGGCCTTGCTGAAATTCCATCTTTATCAGATTTCCCTGGAACATTTTCCCAACCACCACCAAGTATCCAAAACCCACAAGGTAGAAACTCAATGGGAGTTTTAGTAATTTTGTTTTCGTTTGGAAATCCATTGTATCTAGCAAAATGCTGTGTTGGATGTTGCAGGAATCTCTATGCCAAGTGAACAATCTTCTCTCACTGTAGCTGATGCAAAAGCATTCCGTGAATGGTGTGAGAACCAGATAACCATACTTACGAGCAGAGGTGGTAACACTCGTGTAATGATGGCAATAAGTTTGTTTCTTTATCTTTTTTCTGTTTGTTAATGATTTATTATAATCTTTGCATCATTAGAAGGAGCTGAACAGCTTACAGAATACACAGCTCCAGAAGTACTACTACCACGAGACTCCCTACCAACAAGAGTTAAAACCCTCTCGGTTGGTGATGTTGGTATTGGACATCTAAACCTAATGGAGACAAAACCCAAACAGGTTTATGAAGGGTATGAAGAAGTAGACGTGGAGGCTAATGGCCAAGTTTCGGCATCCAGAAGTGGGAAAAAGAAGAAGAAGGTCAAGAAAATTGTTGATCCATCGCTTTTAGGGTTTAATATGACCAGTAGCAGAGTCCTAATGGGTGAGATTCAGCATGCTGATGACTAGGGTAAAAAATGAAATTTTGTGTGTATATACATTAGGCGAGCCTTGTACGATACAGAGAGAGAGAGGGGGGGGGGGGGGGGGAGCTGTTGTGTTTTTTCTACCATTTTTCAATAGTAAGCACGTTATATTTCTTTTTGGAACTTCAAAACTGTAAGTCTTTGTCAATCTAATTTGATCGCTTTTCTTGAGCTTTGTACATCGGTTGATTGAGAAGGTATATACCATTCGGCAACAGAAGTGATTTGAGTAATCACTGTTATGATCTATATAGACCATGCACGTCAGCATTGTAAAACATTGTATGAGTGTATAACTTGGTTAGCTGTGAATGTAGTTATTGTATAGTTCACTGAATTGCTATAAAATCATAAACATTCTCCGGATATGGGCCTTGTAAGCCAATGGTTGGGTTCTCAATAACTACAGCAACTCCTACAAGAAAAAGTAACATTCTCTGGATGATGGCAAGTTTGGTAGGAGAGGTTATTCCCCACTTGAAGTTCCAAATTTGGAGCTGAGTAAGAGCGTTATTGCGATGAGGGCTTTGGGTGAATGGGTTTTTTGTCTTGCTTTGTAAGTCATAGGTAGGTCAACTCATCCCACCCCTCATAAACATCCGTCTCGCTAGAGTATATATCATGAATTCATAGGATTTTAGTAGAGCTTTGATTGCAATGTAATGATTGTTATGCAAAATCATTCATTCTATCACTGTTTTAAAGATTGCTTGCATAGTTGAATTGGGATGTGATTATTGTTTATGCAAAATAATTTATTCTATCAGTGTTTTAATGTTGCTTGCACAGTTGAATTGAGTTGAGGTGTTATGATTGTTTTGCAAAATCATTAATTCTATAACTGTTTTGTTGACTGCATACATAGTTGAATTGAGATGTAATGATTGCTTACATAGTTGACAATTTGAAGGCCAAACAGGTAATATCACTATGTTTTTTTTATGGTATGAATGTAATTTATGTCACATGGTATTTGTTATAGGAGAAGGCCCGTTAGTTGAACTGGTGCAAACCCTCTAGCACAAACAAGGTATTGAGGAGAACTATGGTTCAAACGTGGTTGTGGCTGAGTTAGTTCAGTCGAACCAAATCAGAACGTAATGCATCTTTGTAAATGATACAACCTTGTTGCATGTGGCAACGTTATTGAGAATTATGCTCATTGCCAAAAAATGGTATTAGAATGAGGTTTGGTTGGCTCATTCAGATACCTATTTAGCAATAAAGTATTTAGTCTTGATTGTCTACTTAATGCTTAATTCTCAATTTGATCAATCTTAATCAACCTTAATATCTACTCCTAGTAAATGCACGTCTTCAAGTCCAAATATGGTAAACTAAGTAAATTGAGTACCCTTCACAACTTGTCTAGGGAGCTTCATCCATGTGGATATATAGATCATAATGAGCTTCAAAAAGGGAGTAAACATGAGAGAGATTGAGGGCTAGTTTGGGGCTCATATGTTGAACTGCACCGAGAAGAATCACCAAATGATGGCCATTCACCTACACCTACATTAAATTGACTACATGTCCTTGCCAGCTCCAATCCAATGTGAAAATATCTGGTAATCATATCAATAACTTTTTTTCCAAAAAAATTAACCCTTTTCCCCCAAAAAGATACCTTCTTTTTTCACACTTATTAGTAAAAATATTAACACGATATTTATTTTAAGTATTTCATTATCCTTATGAGGTGGTTATGCTTATTTGTGTATCTTTGTGTACCTTTTATAGTAATGACATGTATAACAATGTAGCAATCTATAGGGGTTTTCATTTTTAAAATTTGTATGTCAGTTTTTGCAAACTTATGTCATATGACGTACATCTTTAAAAAATGCCCATCAAAAGACTTTGCTACTAACTTGTCAAATTTAGGCCTTGCAATACAATGTACATGAAGTGACAATAAAGTTGAACATTCAACAAATAATGGATGTTCATTGATGCATGTGAAGGAAATGTAAAGTACCGTACTAAAAGATTGTAGACTAAAGATTCTGCCTTTATATTGATGCTTTCATGTCTTAAGAAAGTGCATGTTTCATCTTTTTACCATCGTTGCCCTTCTTGCATTGTTGGGTTCAATGAATAAGCCTTTGTAGATTTGCATATAAAAAGGATACTTACATGGCTAAGTAGAATCTTTTAAGAGGAATCACATCAAATATCATTTTGTTGATGCATCAAACCACAAGGTAGAATTTTACGGTTTGAATTGTTGTTTGAGTTGTATTGATTGTTCATCATATGGAAAACATGCGACTCTCTTAACTTTACCTTATTTGCATCCAATGTAAGAATGCCAACAATTTAACTTACAAAGGTATGTGTTACATAGTTGAATCTATAGATCATAGATATAGGCTAGACAGATGTGAAATAGAACTCCAGATTTCCACACCTACATTATCCCCACATGCACAAAACAAATATAACATGGAAATACATTTATGCACATGGTTGTTAGTTATGGAATATAGTACTACATATTCCTATACAAGCAAGGACAAGGGTATCTTGAATAATTCTAAATTACACATTAAGACATTATACATATGTCCTATTCATCTGGCCCCTATTGGAATTAGCCATGTTTTAGAAGACTCGTGCATAAATGTTGAATGCCATTTTTAACGCGGAGGAGCAATCATGTTTTATGCATGTAATGATTATCTCTCATGAACATCAAGATCACATGAGAAAATTATTATAGTGTACATTATCATTTGCTTACATATGTAATGTATAATGGTATTTATAACTTTCAAGTTTGTAAAGTATGGATCCTTTTTAAAAAAGAAAGAAAGATACACCTTAGTATATTACTTGAGAAATGTACATATAGAAAACAGAAGGAGACATTTCATCTCACCTCTATTGTGATATAAAGGCTAGATATCATATAAGAAGCAAGTGGAGCACAAACTACAAGCTATGTAATAATAAAGAAGGTATGACATAATTGCACGGTCCACCTCATACCAGAAGTTGTCTCTGAAAATAAGAGAAGCCCTTGCCATCGTTTCTTAAAGTTCACTTTATGTTGCCATAGAACATCAACTGAACCCTACAGATCATCATATTGACCACATAGTGTATGGACAAATAACAACCAGAATTCAATAAGCATGGTGCAGAGATGTATGTATGGATCTTTTCATAAGGTAAAACCAATTCTTTTTGTTGATGTTGAGTATGATACAATCATTTGTAATCTTAAGCCATGAGTAACCCCTATGCAAAGAATACGAGTTGCATCCCTCAGTTTTAGCACAACAAATTTATCATCCAACCCCACCATTAAGTCCTCATACTCATACTTGTTCTTCCTTTTTTTCCCTACAGAGATAGGCCTTGGTATTATAAAATCATAAGAAACACAAAAGTTGTGTTGGATAAAGGAGTATACGAACCGACTCCATTGTGCTCACATCATAGCCGATTTGATGTGTATATACAAGAACTACACATATTTGTACACAATATCTCCTAGATTTGTATGGTCTATTTCTCCCAAACTGCAACTAAGCATGCATTGTAAGCTATACCACCAATATCTATAGCAACAGAGTCCATAAACAAAGTTAGTAGACATTGTTTCCCAAAATGACAGGAACAATATGCATCCATATTATGTGATCTCTACTCATACTTGTTCTTACTTGCACCATTATCAAGTGGTCTTTTAATGGCACGACATTAATAGCTTGCTTACCATTATTGAGCTTCACAATTCATAAGCAATGATCATCACCATTATGCCCATAGCCATGGCATTTATGAAAGCATTAAACTTTTGATATCATTCTTGACGCACTTGCTTCATACTAAATTTCATATCTTTTGCTCCCTTAAACCCCTTCTTCAGAACCCTTGCCTTGTACTTTGACAATGCATAATCTAAAGTTGTATGCATGAACTTGAAAACCCATATGTATGGTAACATGTTATTTCCATTGGGAAATTATAGGAAATCTTGTTATCTCCTTTTATGAGTTTGCTAGATAGATGCAAATGTGCCTCCATACTTGTATAGGCACATTATGGTTATGCCCAATTGAGTACCACTTCTCTTGTCAACAAAAGTTTATTTCACCCATGAGAACAATTTAATCAAATTATTTGGAGATGATTTCAGAAATAAGAAAATTCTTTCTTTCATATTATAATGATCAAATGATGTGATCGTTAATCTCTTCTCTTGAACCCCTCTATTTATTGCATCCTTTACATCACATGTTTTGCAATACCACTTCGCTCTCTCTAATCCATCACATATTAATCATTATTTCTATTGTGAATGGCAACCAACCTACTCAAGTTATGTCATTTGGTCTTATTATGTACATATAAATATAATTTCCATGTCAACAGATGATATAAAATTATGTGGATATTGGAAACTCTTGCACTCCTCTTTCTTACTATATTACCAAGAAAATTATATCTCATTGTTGCCAACTAAATCTTTTGTGTCCAAGCATACCAATATGTCATCATCATCTCAATCTTTTGTGTTCAAGAATATGAAATTCTAGTAAGTTCTCCTATAAAGAAAACAATCCTAATGCGTTGGCACTTGTTCTTAGATTGCTTTCAAAATCAAATACATTAACATTATACATTAATACTTCTCAATTTGATATCCATATCCACATATGTTATTTTATAGATATGAGTTTGTCATTTTCTCTTTAGAGTGTCTACCACACTCCATGAAAAGCAAAACCCATTTAAATCACATGTATGAATAATCAATAATTGCTTTTCTTGTATAATGTTTCATAAATTGATCATTATAATTTCTGATATGAAAGAAGAGAAAGGTTGTGATTGTTCACATTGTTAGCTGAAATGTGTTGTATAACTCAATTGGAGAGAAAGAGTGTGTGTGAGTGAGAGAATCCTACATTCCGTAGTGGCATCTAGTAAATTAAGAAATATCTATGGTAGTAAACTAGTAAATTAAGAGATATCGATGGAGTAATAGTGAGGTGAGAAAATTGGGTTTCGAACCCAAGACATAATGATAATAATGTAAGAACTTACCATTAATGTTAACTAATTACAATAAGAAAAACAAAAACAGTTAGCATCCATAAAGAGGCCAATATTGGCCCATAGGACCAAGCACAAAATTTATCTTGATGTGTGTCTCCTTCCTAGTAAGGTTGCCATTAAAGGGTACAAAACCTAATTTTAAAAACAAAGATTTTATACATTGTTTCACGTTTCTTTCATTCTCAACAAGAAATATATTATTTTCTTTGATTGTCTAATCAATAGATAATGGTTTCTTTGTACTAAAGAATCCCATAAGATACGAATAAAAGATGTCCACAATGCACATGCAATTGCTTGTTATCCACTCATACAGACACTTATTTGACTTTGATTTTAATGTATATGAAGTCTAGCATTGAGAAAATGAGGTATTTTTGGAGAGAGCAATAATTGCTGGAAAAGGTCTCATATACATTCGTAATCACACATGTCAAAGGGCAATCGTAATAATGACTCTAAAATTTGATTGTAAACCTTTTAGATATATTTCTTGAACATTAGGAAAATGGAGGTAGATGTCTTTTATGTTTGTTAATTATTTACATAACTTAAAAATGGATCTTTTAAACTTTTTTTTTCGGATTTCTTGTCAATTTCACAAAGTACAAGTATAGAGAGTCATGAACACTGAATGTGAATACGTGCGTATCAATTTCACCGTTATTTCTTAATGACTATTGTACAAATGTCCATGTATCATCATCCCGATAGACCATGTTACACATGTTTATGAAATTTATTATATAATTTTGTTGAGAGATCAAGCTCAACTTAATTTAGTTATTTAGTCAACCATGTAACTTCGTAGTTACCTAGATAGAATCTAGTTAGGAGTGTAGACTATAACGCCTTAAATAGGACCTTGTACTTAAGGGGGATATTGTAGATCCTCACTCCCAAGTACATTTAATATAGGACTTACACCTTAGTACCTATATTCTACTCACACATGTGCACCTTTGCACATGAGATGTATATATACCTCATTGTGGGTATTTTTGTATTTGATGATAATGATGCTAATTTAATATAGAGTTAATCATCCCCCATCTTGTGTTGTTAATAAGTGTATCTTCGTCTCTCTCTTCCTCTCACACACATACACACACAATGTTTTCTTCGTTTGGATATTATTATCCATTATATGGTTGGTTCACTTCTATTCAATAGGTGCTAAGATTTGTTGGGAGAACAGGTCCTTCCGGATGGGAAGAAGAGAACGAACCGAATCAAATGAAATTGAAAAATCAATTTAATAGCCGATTTGGGGGACTATATTTGTAAATAGTTCAAATATACCCTTAGTAGGCCATACTTGTAAATAGCCCAGAAAGCTTTATTAGTATAAATACAATAGGGCAAACTTTATGGGTGTATCAAGAGTTCATCATTGTTTTTTTTCTCCAAAACAAAATATCCTTCCAATAGTTATATAGAAGTTTCCTCTTAGACTTGGCAACACACACAATGACGATCATCGACTTGTCCTTTTAAATGAAAACCTGCAGGTAAAGCATAATAAAGCATTAACCACTTAAAAGAAATTGCTCTCCGCATACATGGTAGAGCCCATAAACATTTCCAATAAGCCACCATATATTGATGCGATATAGCACCAGACTCCCAATACTTTTGTGCAACAAGATTTATGCAATGATGTTGCATAAAAAAACGTCTCTCATATGCTGCGGAGTATTGGAAAAAGGGGAGAATCCAACTCTCTTGTTCATTTGTCAAGAAACGACCAACCAACTGCCATGCATAATCAGTTGGGTCCTAATTAAGATGTATCATTGGCTTACTTTGGAATGCCCATATTTGTATTGCATGATTCGCCAAAAAAAGGCTCGAATATAAGAAAATCTTCTTGTCCAACCGAGCAATAACCCTAATGGGTTTTGCGGAGGCTAACTCCATAACTTCAACTTCTACATCCACTAAATATAAAAGACTATCATTGCCAACGTCATAAACTCTTATTTGACCCTAGTTAGCATATACTCGGGCACTTATTAAAACACCCAAAGGAGAGAAAAGACCATACCATGTATAAGTATTAGCCCAATTAAGTCGATTTTGGCAATTCTGTATAGCCTGTTGAATCTGTTCGGACATCAAACAACCCCCACACAAAGAAAATGAAATTTGCTTTTTGTCCTCCTCTGAGAGCAGTTGAAACCACTCCCAAGCAGCTACTGAGGTAGTTGGTCTTGAGTCTATTTTTCCCCACGATAAACACGGTCTAATCCCTAAAACACAGCTAGAGCTATCAGTAAACAAATGATTCCATAACAATGGTTACCTTAAAAATTGGGTTTCTGCCTTAAAAATAAGAGAGCCTCTCTAATGGCCTTCCATGCCCTCAAAATACCTGTAAAGAATCTATGAGAACCAACATTATGAGCCTTAATTGGAAATTGAAAGTTAAACAACCATCGAAAACTATCCTGCCACTGTCTTCCTATTGTAGGTTTAATGTTACGAAGAGATAATAACCATAACTTTTTCCACAACCATTCCGAGGTATAAATCCTCTCACAACATGCTTTGCAAGAAGAGCCTTACTTTGGAGCAAAGGATCTATTAATCCTAGTCCACCTTCACGTAATGGTTAGATTAAAATCGACCACACAACATTTGCAACAACACTTGATCCCAAAGGGGCACCCCAAATTACGAATAATAGATTGTGAAAATAGCCATGTTGATGCAACATACCACATCGATGCACACAAAATGTAGTTTGCCAGAAGCACCCTTCCTGGTAGAGACAAATTAGTGTTATCCCAATACAACAACTTATTTCTAACCCATATTAAAAGGGGTGTTACAATCTCTTCTACTAACAAATCTATCCCCACTTGACAGCCTAAATACCTTATTGTTGTACCTCGAGGTACCCTAATAAAACCTAGAGATGGCACATCTTGTGGGGGAGAAGATGACACAACCCAAAATCCCATGGACTTGTACCTATTGATCAAAGCTCCTGAAGCGTCACAAAAATCGGAAAAAACTTGTTGAAGATTCAACAACTTCACTTTATCTACAAAAACATATAAAGTGGTGTCATCAACAAATTCTGAATCAATAGCATAGGTTGCATATCCTTGTATAGGTAAGGCTATACCCCGAATATCCACACTCCTACTCTTAAGAAAATTAGAAAAGGCTTCATAAACTAAAATAAACAAAAAGGGAGCAAGTGGACACCCTTGTCTTACTGATCGCGAAAAGTAAAATCTGCCACCAACATCACCTATAAGAAAAGAGGACTATGAGCAGTCCTATAAAATGTTGCCACCTCCCTAATCCATTGTGCTAGAAAGCCCATACGCAATAATGTCCCTTCCATAAAATCCCAATCCACTCTATCATAAGCCTTCTCAAAATCTAAAAATAGAATAGCTAAATCTTGTTGTTGTTGCTCTGCAGTAGCCAACATTTCCCAAAAGAAAAAAATGTTATGAAAGATACTTCTTTTTGAACAAAACCCGTTTGTGAATCATGAATTAGTTGAGGTAAAAAAGGTTGTAATCTCCATGCTATTGTTTTAGCTAAAATCTTATACACAACATTAAGTAGTGTTATAGGCCTCCATTTTCGAACATCATGCAAAGGGCCACCCCCCTTCGGAATCAAATAAATTAGGCCCTTTGTCCAGTCCTGAGGCATATAATCCCGATCAAGAACTTGTTGGTATGTAGAAGTTAAAACATTACCAATCATATCCCAATACTCTATATACCATGAAACCCCCATCCCATCAATACTTGGACAAACATCCTTACCTAACGCCTTAGTTGCTAACAAAACTTCCGAAGGTTGCAATGGAGCAAGCAAAGAAATCTACATTTGAGACAAAACTCGATTAGAGACAGAAGCCCAAACGTAATCCCTCTTAATCAAACTATTTCTTAAGAAAGAAACTACAGTCAACAAATTATGGCAAAAAGATGATTCAACGATATCCCTCATCTCTACAATATCCGATGTAAAAGATCCATCTAAACGTCTCATTCTTGTCAGTTGAGGCTTTTGAGTTTTAATTTGATGAGGTTGGAAGAACTATTTACAAACCGTGTCAACCTGTCTAATCCATCTTACAAAGGATTTATGATACAAAAACTCTAACCTTTGCAATTGTAAATCGACAATCGTTTTTTGGACATCAATAACTCTCCTGGCTAAATCTTCAGATTGCAACCACATTTGCTGCAAATGTTGTAATGCTGTCAACGCTCGCTTATATCTTCCAACCTTGGAATCATAATCAAGGTACAAAGATTTCGCCTTATGCTGGAATACTTCCTGAATTTCCTTTAAGACATGTACCACATTAGTTAAGACAACATCCTTATCATAACGATGTCGAGACCAAATAGTTTGAACACAATATTTACAATATTCTCTAAGAAAAACGGAATTAGGAATTCTAAATCTACGAGTCCTTCTTGCCGATGATAAAAAGAATTTTAATTTTAGAGGAGAGTGATCAGAAAAAGAAAAACCGTGCATAATTCCTAATTGACCGCTTTTAGGCCACATAAAATCATCCCCATAAAACCTATCAAAATGAGAAAGGTTGACCCCTGCCAAGCGCCTATCAGATCTTGAAAAAGATAAGGATTCTGGTAATCTATTAAAAGAAGGATCTGACCAAAGATCAACCAACCAAAGTGACATACATAATCTTTCCCACGCCCTAAGTTCTGGTCAAGAGATAATATGTAAACTACCACCTTGCCTATCTTGCACATCCTCTATTGAATATTAAAGTCCCCAACTAATGCCCAATGATCACTCCAAAAACGAAACCTCGTTGTCTCCGAATTTGGGGCATAAAGATTAAGCAAAACCCCCTTTAATCTCTCCTATTTGGAGAACAATGTATTCTGCTCTTTTATCATATAATGATCCTGACATAATTACATGTGAGGCACAAATAGTTGAAACCGCAATACATAAACCCCCCTAAATATCGTATGGACCAAAGGCCGGCAACCAGAAGTGTTGCCACCTGTTAGGGAGAAGATCTCCATATCTTAAGAGATGTTGTTCCCCTAAATGATGCTCCTTAATCATGAGCACATCTATTGTGCCTACATAGGGTTTTTTCAATTCATGTCTAAAAGCTCCTCTCATTCGTCTAAACCGACTACCTCCTAATCCTTGTACATTCCATGAGAGTATATTTAGAACATCCATAAATAAACTGACACTATCTTTTTCTCCACCAAAACAAGACCTCTACATTTTCCTTAGCAACACGTAATTGTCTTCTAGTTGTCATCATATCTTTACCTGAATATTTGTTTGAACAAACTGGGATCGTCTTTTCCAGTGTAGACGTATCCCCTATAACCAAGGATATTGTTGAAAAAGAAAAATCATTAGTACTCTAAGGACTTTTCTTCTCCAAAACTAAGCTAGATTTATGTTTTGATGTATATTCATCATAGATTACTAAAGATAATTGGTTTTCACAATCCATGTCGACACCCGAAGAGTCTATCTTTCGCCCATTGTCCTGAGGGATCGGCTGGGGCAAGGAATGAATGATATGCTTTCCTTTATCCCCCAATTGATTACCTTTGGCCTGCCCAATAGACATAGCCTCTAACTTATGATGGCTTGTAGGGGAGACCATATCATTAAATTCTTTTATCGACAAGACTTCCTTATCCTGTTTCGAGGATGTTCGAATCTGTATTGTAGTGATTTTATTCACCTCCCTTCAATTATTCATTTTTAATAGCTATTATTGTGCCTACAAGAGAGCCTATTTGGGTTAACACTTGACGCCATTCTTTCTTCAATCCTGGAGAAAAGGCAGTAAAGATCATATTGGCCTCTTTGTTCTGTAAAATATCATCTGCAATCACATTATGTGACAGGGATAGTACTAGAGGCAAGGAGAATTAGTACTAAAGGTAGAGGAGAAGAATGAGGATTAGTACTAGGAAGGGAAAGAATGTGTGAGAACCACGTGAGAGGAGAGAGAGAGAGAGAGAGAGAGAAATAATGACAACAACAAGAAGTATATTATATTATAGGAAGAAAGATACAATAACATCTAGGAGGCTTAAGCCTGGCATTGAACCGATTTGGTTCTTGATAATGCCACGTGCCTCTTTTTATAGTGGCTTTATGAATACTCTTGACATTTCTAGAATGTTCCAGAGAAATCTAGAATATACATGGATTTCCTAAGTGAAATAATAAATGGAAATAATATTTTTTGTATTGCAACTTATAGCTTAATGGTAAGGTTTCCGCGTATGTGCCACAAGGTCATGGGTTCAAATCCTTTTGAAGCCATACCATGCTATATCATGTTATATCATGACACTACCCATCCCCCCCCCCCCCCCCCCCCCCCCTTAAGACGACGAGTGCTACGAGTAATCTTAGATGGAGGACCTGGTTTGTCGGGATATCGTCGATGAAAATCCTCAACAAGAGCTCGAGCAGTGCAGCTACGAGTCATCTTAGATGGAGGACCTGGTTTGTCGGGATATCGTCGATGAAAATCCTCAATAAGAGCTCGAGCAGTGCAGCTACGAGTCATCTTAGATGGAGGACCTGGTTTGTCGGGATATCGTCGATGAAAATCCTCAAGAAGAGCTCGAGCATTTACCACATTCTCGATAGGTTCCCAAGTACACTCACTTGGACTATAACCTAGCCAATCGACCAAACAATAGAGCTTGTTGCGAACAATCTTGAAATAAAGGATGGTAGCTACTTCGTACTCTGGTCCTGCTTCAAGCTCGATTGAGGGTGGAGGTGGTACAATACGATTCAGAATAGTGTTCTCGTGATACGGTTCGAGAAGAGAACTATGAAAAACCGGATGTATCTGTATTTGCGATAGATTGAGACGAAAATCGACATCATTCATTTTTCCGATAATATGGAAAGGACCTAATCACCAATAGTCCAATTTATCGCATGGTCAATTAGTCTTGATGTGTTTTCGTCATAGCCATACCCGATCTCCAATGTTAAAACTGGATTGAAGACGATGACGATCCACATAATCGTTTTGTGTTTGTTGAGCTTGTTGTAAATGAGTAGATAAGTCTGCCTGTATCTTGCGTAGCCGCTCCAAACGATCCTTTGCAGAAGGATTTATGGGTAACTCTGGAGTTTCGAATACACACCACTGGGGATGATAGGCCACATGTCCGAACATAGTCTTCGACAAATCGTCGCATATGAGGCCACCAAAATGATCGTTGTAGTAAATCCAACGTTTTAGTACTACCAAAATGCCCAACTGTATATGTGTCATGACAATTTTGGACTACTCGAATGCGATCAGAACCATACAAGAGTTTCTTAAAGAATAATAATCCATCATGACATTCAAATTGTCGATAGTCCGTACCTGGTTGCTGCGATTGCGAACAAGATGCCCGAGAGGGATCAATTTGTGCTAGAATGGCTTGAGCGAAAGCATCTCTCTTCAAGTACTCACGTACGGTATCGATAATGTGGGAATCCAATGGCATATTGAAAACCCGCATTGCTTGTAGTCGTGTTGGTCCCAGGATTACTTGTTATTGGTTATCGAATGTTGGCTCACCAGGACGCGGTGCTAGATACGAGCACTGCGATAATGCAGCTGCCTTCCTTGGCTGCTTCCCAGGATGATATGTAATTTTGAAGTTGAAACGAGTGAGGAATTGGGCCCACCGAGCTCGACGTCGATTTAATACACGAGCATTCTAGAAGTAGGCAAGATTTTTGTGATCACTGAATACGGTGACTTGATGAGAAGATTCCTCTAGAAAATGCCTCCATTGCGTAAAAGAGTCCACTATTGCTAATAGCTCCTTATCATGAATTTCATTGTTGATTTCGGCATCAAACTTGCGCGAGTGGAAAGCCACAGGATGTAGCTTTTCAACATTGCCTTTTTGTGACAGAATGCTACCCAAGGCGAAATCCGACATGTCTACCTCAATGATGAACCGTTACGGGTTTTTCATATCAACATGGACTAGGATAGGAGCTGATGTAAATTCCTTCGTAAGACTCTCAAAAGCCATGTCCGCTTCTTTAGACCAAACAAACGATTTTCTCTTCTTGGTAAGTTGTGTGAGAGGGAGAATAAGCTTTTAGTAATCCTATATAAACTTGCGGTAAAAATTGGCAAAGCCTAAAAAGCATTGCACATCTCACAACAAACGTGAAGTCTGCCACTCTACCACAGTTTTGACCTTAGTTGGATCCATAGAGATGCCTTCCGAGGAAATGACATAGCTCAGAAATTCCACTTGGTTGCACTCGAAACTATATTTTTCCAGTTTTGCATAAAGACCGTGTTCTCGAAGTCGTTTTAATACTAATAGTACATGAGAATCATGCTCTTCTTGGGTCTTCGAATAAACCAGTAGATCATCCAAATAGATGATCAAACAAAGATCCAAGAGATCTCGGAATATATCATTTTCCATGCATTGGAAGACTGTTGGCACATTAGTGAGACTGAATGGCATGATCGTATACTCGAAGTGCCCATATCTAGTGCGAAACGCAGTCTTCCATTCATCTCCTGGTTGGATTCGTACGAGGTTATATGCTCCTCGTAAGTCGATCTTTGTGAAGAACCTTGCACCATTGATCCGTTCTAAAATATTTGAGATAAGTGGGACTGCATACCTATTCCTGAATATTATTCAAACCACGGTAATCTACAACGTGACGAAGTGATCCATCCTTTTTCTTGACAAAGAAAATGGGTGCGTCGATTGGAGATTTCAAATGTCAAATGAAACTGTCTGCCAGATTCTCCTCTATATAGGCTCGAAGGACTTCTAGCTCGGTTGGTGACAAGCTATAAATCAGTCCCCATGGTGGCTCTTTTCCCGGTTGTAAATCAATGGGGCAATCATACGGTCGGTGGTGAGGAAGTGTTAGAGTTATGATCTAAAGTAAGCATATGAAAAGGATAAAAGATAGATAGATAGAAAGGGGAGAGAGGAAGAAGGGTGTCGATCCACCCGACCACCCCCGAGTGAAGGTAACGAGATGGGCTCGAGCCTCGATCGGCGTCCCATACCACCGTCGTGGCATCGTGTCGTACCTGGTGCTGGTGCGCTCGCTACAAGAGTTGCCCCACCACGAAACAGAGTCTCGATGTAGTCAAGATATGATGAAATGAGAGTAGCTAGGCCTCATATTTATAGTGATACCCAAGGCCCCCAAGCAAGTTCACACTTGGCCTAATGGGTTGTCTCAATTCCAAGGATTAAAAGTAATCCTCCCCTTCTTTACACTCTCGTTTAACCCTCACACTTATCCACGTGTATAGAATACTACGGTAAATTCTCACCACGGGATATTATATGGTCATGCCCGTAATAGGAAGCGTATTGGCTTGTACCTTATTGCACACATCGGCATAATGACGATACTTCTCTGGAAGTTGAATTGTGGATTCCTCTTTAGTGGTGTTGGAAGGTTTTACTGATACCACGAAGAAGAACATTGCTTCCTTGCGTCCTTCCTCACGCAATTGATGGAGCGAAATGGTTGCAATCCTATGAGTAGATCCTCGGGTTTGTCAATACCGGATTTCTCTTGTTCTCCAATCTATGTCTGGGTTATGTAATTTGAACCATGGTAATCCCAAAACAATGGGATGTTCTGGGGTACTAATTATATTAAATGATACTACACACGCTAAATTATCTAGGACAATATTAATTGGCTTTGACTCTTCAATGATATTTCCAGAAGCAATGGGACGACCATCAATGACTATTACGAAGGCTGGACAAGGGAGTTTTCTTAGGGATATTTGATAAGCTTGGGCAAAATTCCTATCCATGAAGCAATAATTAGCTCTAGAATCTAGGAGTCCTAAGACATGTACTAGAGGGGTACTTTTAGTACTAACTATTACTTGAGCTAAGAACGCATTGTTAACTTGGTTAGAGGCAATGGAACCACTAATGGGCTGCACAGATCTAGGGTTGTCCAACCAAACGGCTCCTATTTTGGTTGGACTTAATCGTTTAACTCTTCTTCTTACTGACTAAGGACATCATAATTGTTTGATAGACTTGGGCTATTAGTACTATTAGGACTATCAAACACTCCTACCGAAATAGACTCGGGTTTAGTACAAGCAACTATTTGATTTACTTGTCTTCTTGGCCAATGTGGACAGTTTATTTTGATTTACTTGTCTTCTTGGCCTATGTGGACAATTTATTGCGATATGCCCTGGTCCTCCACAGTACAAACATAATCGATTTACTCGGCGTCGTTGCTTTTCTTCTTCTGACGATGGTCCACGACGACGTGTGGTGTCGATTTCCATCTGTGTTGGAGTATTTGCCGGAGATGCATGATATGACTCCCTTGCAAATGGTTTTGCTACGACCGAGGCGTATGTGGGGTCCGACCTAGTCCTTGGCATTTGTAACTGGTGTTCTGAACGTCATTCGAAACACCAGGTATCGCATCATACCGCTCGATTGATTGCCTCTATGAGCGATTTTGGTTCTTCGAAGAAAGTCAGGAGTAAGTCTTTGGCATCATTTCGTAGGCCATATCGAAATTCCTCCATCAATGCTTGGTCATCCCAGGGGATATCAGAAACAAGTAGACGGAAATCTGCAGCATAAGCGGAGGTTGGACGATCACCTTGACATAATCGTCGGATTTTGTTGATTGTCGTCGTTATGTTATCAGTATCTCCAAAATAGGCTTTAAACTCGCTTACAAACTCTTCAAAATTATTTAGTAAGGGAGAACTTTTTTCCAACAACGGAGTGAACCATGCCAAAGCTGAGCCGCTCAGTAACGTGCCTACTAGACCCACTCGTGATGCATCGGTGGGATATCGGGAAGGATGCATTTGAATGACTAATCGTACATGATTAAGGAATCCTCTAAACTGTGGTCGCGTTCCATCGAATTTCATAGGAAGGCCGATCTTGGGCTCTTTATGAATCCCTTGAGTACTTGATCCTTGTTGTTACAATGCTACAATGGTTGCTTCAAGTTGTTGCACGTGTAACGCTAACTCCCCATGTTGTTGTTGCGCTTGCTGCTTTTCTAAAGAGATTTGTTGAAGATTCCCCCACAACCGTTGATTTTCTTGTTCCAATGCGACAAACCTTTCTTTCAAGCATTGCAGATCCGAGAAAACAGATTGGTATTCTTGAGCGCTAACAATTGCCATCGTATTGGAGAAAGGAAGCATAAGAAGATTAGTATGAAGGGAAGGAGGGATACAAAGCTAACGAGGAAAATCGGTTCAAACTGTCAGGGATAATACTAGAGGCAAGGAGAATTAGTACTAAAGGTAGAGGAGAAGAATGAGGATTAGTACTAAGAAGGGAAAGAGTGTGTGAGAACCACGTGAGAGGAGAGAGAGAGAGAGAGAGAGAGAGAGAGAGAGAGAGAGAGATAATGATAACAACAAGAAGTATCATATATTATAAGAAGAAAGATACAAGAACAGCTAGGAGGCTTAATAAGACTGGCGTTGAACCGATTTGGTTCTTGATAATGTCATGTGCCTCTTTTTATAGTGGCTTTAGGAATACTCTTGACATTTCTAGAATGTTCCAGAGAAATCTAGAATATACATGGATTTCCTAAGTGAAATAATAAATGGAAATAATATTTTTTGTATTATAACTTATAGCTTAATGGTAAGGCTTTTGCTCATGTGCTACAAGGTCATGGGTTCAAGTCTTTTTGAAGCCATACCATGCTATATCATGACATTATGATTCCACTTGTAAAAAGATATCCACGCACCTTGCAATGATGTATGCTTGATCTCCAACAAACGGGCAACGGATGAATGATCAGAAAATTATATGTCCTCTGCCCATAAATTGTATGTCTACCACATTATTTATTTCTTCCGGAAAATATGCATACAACATATGACGCAACTCAAGCCTATTCAGCCTTAATCCTTCCAAATGCGCCACCAACAACACCGCCTCCAACCGTTGTATTTCTGTCAAAACAAGGGTTTTTGCAATATCTGACAAGGAGAGTGAGATGACCTTACCTGAAATATAAGAAGAGATGTTTGGAGGGTCGAGGGAAGTTACACCAGAACTCCCTCTGTGTGTTGACTCATGTGCCGCTCGTTTCTTTGCCATCACTCGTTTCTCTACAACTCGCGCTCGTCACTCTCAATTCTGTTTTCAATAAAAAGAAATTAGTTGAGTTCGTTTAATGTAATATTGTGGATTATTAGTTGATCATTGTAATTGTTGTATAGTTGGAGAAGGTAGTTACCTCTATAACTAGACAAGAGAGAGAGTGTGTGTGTGTGAGTGTATGTAACTCTGTAGTCATCAATCAACGAAGAAGAGTTCAAGGTTGTTGTCTTGAATCCTCTTGTTGTACTCCTCCCTTTATAGTGATTCGTTTTGGATTTTGTAGACTCTATGTGATTTTTCCCATTCGGGTTTTCCATGTAACTAATACTTGTGTGTCTCTACTTTTTGTTTCGTTTTTTTTTTGTCTTGTCTGTGCATTATCTTTCACGTTCTTTGCACCCGCATTCTCATACGAATGAACCGGTTGTGTCTGGATCGATTCTAAAAAAGATTAATGTACAATCCGCAAGAAATTAGGTCCACCAAATTTGGGATGTTCAAACTTCTAATTATAGTTAGCCTCAAATTTTCCGCAACCAATGTGTATTTGTCACAAAAGCTTCCTTAGTTCGGTAGAAAGATATTTCATTCATTTTATTGTTATTTGGCAATATCATGTTTAATATAAGAGGAATGCATATGAAAGATATTTACTCCACATACGTAGTTAGCTCTGATGCATGTTATTCTTGATAATCTAAATGTCTCTAAGAATCTTGATGCTAATGATCATATCATACAACACCAAGAGATTCAAGTCAAACTATTTCTCCATTTACTCAAGTTGCATAGAAGTTCGTTATAGATCCTCATAGCCTCAACCTATCATTAGATAAACATATTTCCATATTAGGGTTGTTTGTGGTTATTGAGATGTAATGTGAAGATTACCAAGCCGTTCAAGCAATTACATTATCAATCTCTACACAAATCAATGATGTGGCATTTCCTTTAGATCTTCCATCATTTATGCATTTACACTAAATGGTCCACGTCCCATTGTTGAACCCATCGCGTCTACCTCTATTCCAAGTGGACAGTTCCACCTCATCTTGTTTCAACTTGTTGGTGGACCAAAGTTCAAGTTGATATTGTTTTGGATCTACGATCATCCATAACAAGTTATAATACCTCACCGAATGGTTAGACTAAACAATTAGCGGTCAAACTTTGGGAATCCAATGAGAATAATGCTAATGCCCAGGCTAATGTACAAGAATTTCATGTTAGTATCCTGATAAACCAGGCCCTATTTTGTGCCATTATGAGTTGTGCAACTCGTTGTCAAAGGAAAGGAATGGTGTTGTGAGCAGAAACAATGTTACAAGTGTCACAAGACTTGAACCCCATAATCACTTCAATGTGCATGTTAAACTTTAACCATTACGTTATCATATTAAAACATTTCATCTAAAATTGTAAATATTCACATTATTGTGACAACATGTGATATAGTTATCATAGCACATTCTGTGATAGTTATGCACGATAGCCAAGTGGCAATAGTACATCACAACTAGGTGACAAACATAACTTGACTATATACATGGAAGATCACAATATTGTCAAACCATTTTGATTCTATACCGGTGTTTGGCATAACCTTATAACACTTGTTCTTTTGTAATGTATAACCTCTTCATTATTTTACAATTCAAAATGCAATCGTTCAACTGTCTAATGTCGATTAAAGTTACATGTCATCCTCACGAACGAAGATTAAGAGTAGAAGACCCTCAAGTAGTGTGGAATAAGCTAATCCCCGAGAGGATGCCGTATTGTTTTATGTGTTAAAGTGGTTTTGTGCAAATATTAGAGAACGGGATTAGTCACTAATAATGTGTGTCAATATGCAAAACCAAAATCTAGAGCGATTTGTGCAAATATTATAGAACAAGATTAGTCACCAATAATGCATGTTAGTATCTAGAAGCAAAATCTATAGTGATTTGTGCAAATATTAGAGAATGGGATTAGTCACTAGTAATGCATATCAATATGCAAAACCAATATCCATAGCGACAATAAGAATATGACCATCAATAATCTTCACTAGGGCATCAAACGATTTGTTGTCTCTACCACAATGAATGTTGAAGCATGCAGTTGGTGAGATGCATAGTTGTTAAAAAACATGTATTTTACGTTTAGAGTACCTTTTTGTTTACTTTAAGGGAATTTAACCGGTGTTCCACGTTCTAGAACCGTCATTATACTTTTCCACATATTATGTATTCTAAATATTCCATAGTCAACAAGTATTTATACATTCCCCATAAATTAATAAATAAGTGGCAAAATAAGAATTGTTAGATTTAATACAAATATAAGAAGTATTTATATTATTCAACGTGTTTATTTTATCTTTAAAATATGTATTCCTATGTATATTTTAAAAAATGTAGAATACTTTTAGAAAAATAGCTCATATATTCTACGCAGATTGTATGCAAAGGTATTTTATGACTAGGAGAATGGATAATGATGATATGGAAAACGATAATACTTTTTCCAAAATCGATGAAAGATTAGTGAGTCAAGGCTAGGAAAATATAGTGCCAACAAAGTGCATGTAATATCAAGTAGTCTTTGATTTCTATATTTGATGGTTGTTTTATAGTGTAGGAGAGTGTATTGATGAACAATGGTATTGGACATAACATGTTGAACAATGGAATTGCGTGAGTGGGAGAAACTAATGTTCAAATATGAAGTTACTGATTTGTGGCATATTCCTACTTTCTCTCACACGCAAGATTCCTTGTTATATTCACGTTCCAATCGAAGAAATGTTGCTCTCAATTTGTCCTGAATAGATAGGTTTTATGTAGATTCTTTCTTTGGGGATCGTGGAGGATATGTGGGTATTGTATGTGGCACTTCGTTCTCTAATCATGCTCCGGTTTTGCTAAAATTATGTATGGACAACCATAATTCTATTTCTCGACTATATGTGCCAAGGTTTATTGTTGTTGATATGACTTTGCAACATTCAGTTTTTTCACTTTGGAGAATGGTTGTTGGTGATTCTAATTGTCAAAAACTACAGAATGCTCTTATTGCAGTCTCCAACTTCTTTGTACAACAAGCTAACATAAAACAGAGTAATTACACTAGAGGTTTGTTGAATGCAAAGAGAGGTTTGGCTTCCCTTCGAATTTTGCAGGAAAAACAACCACATTCTCAATATATTCATTCTAAATTGCAAAATGTTATGATGTTGATTTCTTCTTTGCAGCAAAGACGTGCACAATTTTCTTTTCAAACATCTACAACAAGATGGTGTGCAAAAGGTGACACCATGTCAATTATTTTTCAAAATGTTATGCCTAAAGAAATAAAATCCAGATTGTGCAGTTGAAAATATCTAACGGTTATGTAACGAATAGAGTTGAAATTAGGCATATTGTAGCTGATTATTATGAGTCTTTGTTATCAACAGATATTCCCAGTGTTGAAGTTCTACAAATGTGTCAAAAAGTTTGGACAACTACTTCCGTCAAGGTAACATCTTGGATGTTGCATCAACTTCTCTGTCCCTTTTCCTCCTTTGAAATTTGCAAGTTATCAAAGGTGTTGAGATAGATGTCTTCCTGGAAGTAGATGGAATGGGGAGAGATGAAATCATCTGTTTTATATATGACATCTGTTGGGAAACAAGTCCCTCCGGATGGGAAGGAAGAAGAACAGTGCTGATGAACACACTCGGCCGAGGCCGACAGGCCTCAACCGAAACCGTATGAGGAGGACCCGGCTACGGAGAGCCGGATGGTGCAGACCCAGTATGAACCGGATGAGGAGTACCCGGCTACGGAGAGCCGGATGGTGCAGGCCCGGTATGAACCGGATGAAGAGTACCCGGCTACGGAGAGCCGAATGGTGCAGGCCCGGTATGAACCGGATGAGGAGTACCCGGCTACGGAGAGCCGGATGGTGCAGGCCCGGTATGAACCGGATGAGGAGTACCCGGCTACGGAGAGCCGGATGGTACAGACCCGGTGAGAACCGGATGAAGAGACATATTCGTAAATATGTTTCTGAGAGCCCATCGAGGCTACATTTGTAAATAGCCGAAAAGTCATATTAGTATAAATATGACTTAGGGCAAACTCTTAGTGACTATTGTTGTTGTCATTTTTTCCCTGTTGGTGCAAGAAGAAGAGAGAGCACGTAATAATGTACAGAGAGAGAGAGAGAGAGAGAAAGAGATCATTGTCTCTGTTGTAACCGCCGCCTGTGGCGAAGATCTGTGAGCACGAGGTCGTTGCCTCAGTGAACTCACTGTTGTACATTCCCACATAGTGACAGTTTGCAGCCTGTGGGCTGCCGTGGTTTTTCCCTCTTTGGGTTTTCCACGTAAACCTCCTGTCGAATACAAGTGTATAATGGACGTATTCACACTATCCCTTTGTATAGATCAAGTTTGGGCCATTTGTGTAATTAGCATAAATGGTAGTTGCCCTAAGTTTGTCACTATACATAGTGACCTTGTAACCTTTTTGTAAGGTTGGGTTGTATTATTGTTTTCTATGGAATAGAAAGAGTCTTCTTGTGCCTTCTCTCTCTCTCTCTCTCTCTCTGTGTGCACGTTTTGAGAAATTGGAATACGCAGGTACTCAAAACCCTAATCGAATGCTTCTTGATCTTCCGCATCGACACGGCCTTGTCTCCAACATCTGGTATCAGAGCCTGCACAGTATTCGGTCCCTCAACCCGCTGTCGGCCGTCGTCTCAACCTGCACAACATTCGGTTTTTCGCTTCATCAGAGCCTGCACAGTATTCGGCCTTTCGCTTCATCCTAGTCTGCAAAGCATTCGGCCTCTTGCGTCATTCGAAGAAACAGAGAAGAAAGTAGGCAGACACAAGCTTGAATCTCGCTACGTTAGATCATCACTCGGAGTAAGCCAGTCGGCTGTACTCTACTTCCCTGATCGTAACTGCTTGAGGTGGGCTTCCTGCACAACGACGACTTCAAGGACAACAACCCAAATTCGTGCTTCATCCGGCTGATCGACATTCGGGAGGATCAGTTGGATCCGTCTCTCTCGTCGCTGCAGTCACCCGAAGCAGAATCGGTCCAGACAATCGGTTTCAATAATCGGTATCTGGCATATATATTCGGAAGCGAACCGGGCTCACTCCAACTCGGCAACATTCGGGAAGACCAGTCGGTTCTGTCCCTCAAGTTACTGGAGTCAATTCGAGCAAGTTCAACAATACATATATCCGAAGCCGAACCGACTCGGGTCCAAATCCGACTAGAACGATATCGGGTGAGCCAACCGGCTGCACTCCAACAAGGTTCGTAGTCAACTCCGAACCGAGCTTCGTCAACCGAAACCAAATTTGATGGCATCAACATCCGGCTCGTCAGAAATGAGTCTACGAAAGTTCAATGGATCGAACTTCAACTTCTGGAAGGAGCAAATGCAGGACTATCTCATAGTCAAGGGGCAAATCGATCCCATCGAAAATGAAGAACCTCCAGAAGGATACAAACCAATTGAGTGGCAGAAGCTGGACAGAATCGTCCGCGCCACGATTCGGATGCACCTATCGGAATCGGTATACTTTACGGTGCAATCGTGTACGACAGCATTCGAACTGTGGAAAACACTGTCGGACACTTACGAAAAGAAGGTCGCTGCAACAAAGATGTTTCTGATCCGGCGCCTCTACAACTTGCGGATGAAAGAATCAGATTCGGTTCAAGCACATCTCAATGAGTACGAAAGCATAAGCTCCCAAATCTCATCTCAGGGGACGGCAATAGAGGATGAACTCAGAGCAATGATACTCATGAGCAGCCTTCCCTCATCATGGGAAACTTTCGTCACAACCGTGTGCAACGCGTCAACCACGGTTGTTAAATACTCCGAAGTCACGAGCGCAATCCTGACCGAAGCAGCTCGGAGAAAGTCTTTCGCCAAAGACTCAACAGACGACGCTTATGTAGTACAAGGTTCGACAGACCGATCGAACATACGAGGAAGAGATTCCTCACGGCAGCCGAACAATCAGCGAAGACGGAGCCAGTCACGGGATAATCGAATCTGCAACTATTGCAAGAAACCCGGACACATCAAAGCCGACTGCCGCGCACTCAAGAACAAGAACGACAAGTCTCAGAAATCAGACAAGAAGAGTGGCCGGCATGAGGAGATCAATTACGTCAGCTCCTCAGCTGATGTGTTACCAAACGACCCGAATATACTATCAATCGAAAATCCAGTCGGATCAGAAGTTCTGCTCACGACTGAAGAATCGAGCACATGGCTCTTAGATTCGGGCGCGTCATTTCACGTGACTCCTCATCGATCCCAATTTCGGCAATATACGATCCGTCACTCCGACTCAGTTCGAGTCGGCAACTCGCAACACTGTGACATCATTGGAATCGGCACAGTAGAGCTCAACCTTGCAGGTGGCTCTACACTTGTACTTCACAATGTCCGACATGTACCCGAGCTCTCAAGGCCATTGATCTCAGTCGGACAACTAGATGAAGACGGCATTCGTGCCGGTTTTTCTTCGGGAGGGTGGACACTCCACAGGGGGAACCTCCTGCTTGCCAGAGGACCCAAGATACACTCATTGTATCCGTTACACGTTACGCTCAGAGAGGGTAACCTGTTTTTGGTGGATATTCCTGTGTCATCACTATGGCACAGAAGATTAGGACACCTCAGCAAGGCCGGCATTACGCACCTATCTAGAGCCGGATACATCCCTAAACTCTCCTTCTCGGACCATCAATTCTGCGAACATTGCCAGTATGGCAAACATGCAGCCGCATCACACCCGAGATCAGCACCAAGAGAAACGAGACCTCTCGATTTAGTCCACTCGGACGTCTGTGGCCCAATGCCGCATCAGTCTCTCGGCGGTGCCTCTTACTTCGTCAGTTTTATTGACGATTCGACTCAAAAGGTGTGGGCTTATCCAATTCGCACCAAAGATCGTGTCTTCTCGATCTTCTCCGATTGGCTCGCTATGGTAGAAAATCAAACTGACCGAAAACTGAAATGCCTTCGGACCGACAATGGGGGAGAGTTCAAATCAGAAGAATTCGTCAAATTCTGCCGACAACGCGGCATCCGACGTGAATTTACGGCACCACACAGTCCGGAGCAAAACAGGATTGCAGAACGCATGAATCGGACAATCCAAGAACGGATAGTTTCCATGCTCCAACACTCCAGACTGTCGGATGGCTTCTGGGCAGAGGCTCTACTCACGGCAGTACACATAATCAATATGTCGCCAAGTAGACCTCTAGGACTTCAAATTCCTCAGGAACTATGGATCGGCAGTAAGCCGAATTACGACAAGCTGAGGATCTTCGGATGCGAGGCGTACGCCCTTATTCCGAAAGATGATCGCCGAAAACTTGCACCTCGGTCCAGGAAATGCATTTTCCTTGGATATGGATCCGACGGCGAAATAGGATACCGACTCTGGGACCCCGAACGCAGACAAATCGTTCGAAGTTCGGATGTTGTGTTCAACGAGTCGGCTATGAATCCATCAGTCGAAACACCGATCGAAGTCCGAAGGGTAACATTTTCCGATGTGCCGACCCTTCAAGAAGGCCCCGCTCTTAACACACGGTCAGCTTCACGGGTAGCTGAACCTTACACTACCGACTCGGACAACTCTGACTCGGCACAGCCGAATGATTCGCTTTCGGACCATCCGACCTCAATACCCGATGCGACCAGTCCAATCATACCTCGACGATCCGAGAGACTGTCGCAACCTCCGGAGAGGTATTCTCCTGGAATTTTCTTCACCGACGCCGGCGAACCGACGTCTTACGAAGAAGCATCGACATCTGTCGATTCAGCCACCTGGCATCTGGCGATGGAGTCGGAAATGCACTCCATTCGGGTAAACAAGACTTGGGATCTGGTCGAATTACCTAAGAATCGACGTGCTCTTCCTTGCAAGTGGGTTTATCGACTAAAAGAGACGTCTGATTCGACCACCCCAAAGTACAAGGCCAGATTAGTTGCAAAGGGCTTCCGACAAGAATATGGCGTCGACTTCGACGAGATTTTTTCACCAGTGGTGAAAATGACAACCCTTCGTTTTCTACTCGGCGTAGTGGCAGCCGACAACTTGGAGCTGATTCAGCTAGATGTCAAAACAGCCTTCCTCCATGGTGATCTTGAAGAGGAAATTTATATGGAGCAGCCAAAAGGCTTCGTGGCAACTGGCCAAGAACATCTAGTCTGCCGACTCAGGAAGAGTCTATACGGCCTCAAACAGGCACCGCGACAATGGTACAAGAAGTTCGACGACTTCATCCAATCGATCGGCTTCTCAAAAAGCGATGAGGACCATTGTCTTTTTACCAACACAGCTCAAGATGGATCACCCATCTTCCTCATCATTTACGTGGACGACATGCTAATTTCTGGACGCCACGCAGGCGAACTTGCCGATCTCATTCGGCAACTGCGGTTTGTCAGGAATCAGTAGTAAGACGGAGACGGAATTAGTACTAAACGAAGGATTAGTACTACAGAGAAGGGATTAGTACTAAACGAAGGATTAGTACTATGAGGGGTGTAGAACTTCTTGAGAGAGAAGGAAGAAGTGAGCGAGACAGAGAGACAGAGAGAGAGAGAGAGAGAGAGAGTAATGATGAGAGAAATATATGTATTACGTGAAGAGAATGTACAACTGTGGCTAGAAGGCTTAAGACTGGCGTTGAACCAATTTGGTTCAACATAACGCCTAGTGCCCTCTTTTATAGTATTTCTAAGAGTAATCCTGAAGCTTCTAGAATGTTCCAGAGAAATCTGGAATATACATCAATTTCTAAAATAAAACATAAATGAAAATAATATCCTACAACTTATAATGTATAGTCTAATGGTAAGACCTCGACCCATGTAGCATAAGGTCATGGGTTCGAGTCTTGCCATGACACTATCCCCCCCTTAAAAACGACGAGTGTCACGAGTCGTTTTGGATTGAGGACCCGGTTTGTGTGGATATCGACGATGGAAGTCTTCGAGAAGAGCACGAGCATTGGTCACATTCTCGATCGGCTCCCAAGTACGCTCGCTGGGACTATATCCTAGCCAATCGACTAGATAGTAGAGCTTGTTGCGAGTAATCTTGGAATCAAGGATGGCGGCAACCTCGTACTCAGGTCCATCTTCAAGCTCGATCGGGGGTGGAGGTGGTGGAATACGGCCTGGAATGGTGCTTTCGCGATAGGGTTCGAGGAGAGAACTATGGAACACCGGATGAATCCGAAGGTGCGGAGGGAGTTCGAGCCGAAAAGCAACATCATTAATCTTCCCGATAATACGGAAAGGACCTAACCGCCGATAGTCCAACTTCTCACATGGGCGAGTAGTCTTGACGTGTCGTCGAAGCAGCCATACCCGATCGCCAATGTCAAAACTGGATGGAAGTCGATGACGATCCGCATAAACCTTGTGTGCTTGTTGAGCTTGCTGGAGCTGAGTAGATAGATCCGCTTGTATCTTGTGTAATCGCTCCAAACGATCCTCTGCGCAAGGATTCGTGGGCAATTCTGGGGTTTCAACTACACACCATCGGGGATGACAACCTGTGTAAGCATAAAATGGGGTAACCTTTGTTGAGGAGTGGACGGAGTTGTTATATGCAAACTCGGCGAAATGGAGAATATCTGCCCAATCATCTTGATGGTAACTTAGAAAACACCGAAGATACTGCTCCAACGTTTGATTTGTTCGTTCTGCCTGGCCGTCTGTTTGCGGGTGGTAGCCGGAGGAAAGGTTACAAGTCACTTGAAGCATTTTAAAGAAGTGCTTCCAAAACTTCGAAACGAATTGGGGTCCACGATCGCTGATGATGCTATCAGGGAGGCCGTGATGCCGACATACTTCGCGCATAACAATCTCGGCGGTTCCTTCACTGGATATTTCTTTAGTACATGGTAGGAAATGAGCCATCTTCGTATAGCGATCTACGACTGTTAAGATCGCATCGAATCCCTTAGACATCGGGAGGTCCGTGATGAAATCTAGAGCAATGGATTGCCACGGCTTACTCGGAATTGGTAATGGTTCTAACAAACCATATGGATGATGCCTTGGCATTTTTGCCCTGCAACATGTATCACAAGTCCGAACAAAATCTTCGACAAATTGTCGCATGTGGGGCCACCAGAATGAGCGTTGTACTAAATCTAATGTTTTAGTACTACCAAAATGCCCAGCAGTATATGTATCATGACAGCTTTGGACTACTTGAAGGCGACCAGTACCATTAGGAACATACAAGAGTGTCTTAAAAAATAGTAATCCATCATGGTATTGGAATTGCCGATAATCCGTACCTGGTTGTTGCGATTCCGAACAAGATGCTTGAGAGGGATCAATTTGTTTTAGAATGGCTTGGGCGAATGCATCCGTCTTCAAGTCCTCCCGTATGGTATCGATAACGCGAGAATCCATGGGCATGTCGAAGATCTGTGCTGCTTGTAGTCGTGCCGGTCCCAAGATGACTTGCTTTTGGTTATCGAAGGCTGGCTCGCCGGGACGCGGTGCTAGATATGAACGTCGTGATAATGCATCCGCCTTCCCTTGGTGCTTCCCCGGTCGATAAGTAATTTTGAAGTCGAAACGTGTGAGGAAGTGGGCCCACCGGGCTTGACGTCGATTCAGCACACGAGCATCCTGAAAGTAGGCAAGGTTCTTGTGGTCACTGAATACAGTGACTGGGTGAGGGGATCCCTCTAGGAAATGCCTCCATTGCATAAATGAATCCACTATTGCCAAGAGTTCCTTATCATGTATCTCGTAGTTGATTTCGGCGGCGTCAAACTTTCGTGAATGAAAAGCCACAGGATGTAGCTTCTCGTCATTACCATGTTGTGACAGAATGCTCCCCAATGCGAAATCCGATGCGTCAGCTTCGATAATGAATGGTTTTTCTGGATCGACATGACCCAGAATTGGAGCTGATGTAAACGCCTTTTTCAGATTCTCGAAAGCCAAGTCTGTTTCTTCAGACCAAATGAACGCTTGCCCCTTTCTGGTAAGCTGTGTGAGAGGCAGAACGATCCTTGAGTAATCTTGTATGAACTTCCGGTAAAAATTGGCAAAGCCTAGAAAACACTGCACATCCCGCACCGAACGCGGAGTCTGCCAATCCACCACCGTTTTGACTTTAGCTGGGTCCATGGAGATGCCTTCTGAGGAGATGACATAGCCGAGAAATTCCACCTGGTTGCACCCGAAACTACATTTTTCTAGTTTTGCATACAGACCATGTTCTCGAAGTCGTTTTAGTACTGATAGTACATGAGAATCATGCTCTTCCTGGGTCTTCGAATAAACCAATAGATCATCCAAGTAGATGATCAAAAAATTATCCAACAGGTCTCGGAATATATCGTTTGCCATGTGCTGGAAGACTGCCGGCGCATTAGTGAGACCGAACGGCATGACTGTATACTCGAAGTGCCCGTATCTAGTACGAAACGCCGTCTTCCATTCGTCTCCTGGTCGAATTCGTACGAGGTTATATGCTCCTCGTAAGTCGATCTTCGTGAAGAACCTGGCACCATTGATCCGTTCTAAAAGACTTGAGATAAGGGGCAGTGCATACCTATTCCTGATGGTGACTTTATTTAAGCCACGATAGTCGACAACAAGGCGAAGAGATCCGTCCTTCTTCTTGACGAAGAAAATAGGTGCGCCTGCGGGAGATTTTGAATGCCGAATGAAACCATTAGCCAAATTCTCCTCTATGTAGGCTCGAAGGACTTCTAGCTCCGTAGGTGACAAATTGTAGATTGGCCCCCATGGCGGCTCCTTTCCTGGTTGTAGATCGATGGGGCAATCGTACGGTCGATGATGAGGAAGTGTGTTGGCTTGTATTTTATCGAACACATCAGCATACTGACGATACTTCTCGGGAAGTTGAACGATGGACTCCTCTTTGGTGGTGCTGGAGGGTTGTACTGATATTGCGAAGAGAAACATGTCCTCCTTGTGCCCTTCCTCACGCAACTGATGTAGTGAAATGGTTGCAATCTTCTGGGTAGATCCTTGGGTTTGTCGAAACTGAATTTTCCTTGTCCTCCAATCTATGTCTGGGTTATGTAACTCAAACCATGGTAATCCTAAAACTATGGGATGTTCTGGAATACTAATTATATTAAATGATATTACACATGCTAGATTATCTAGGACAACATTAACGGGCTCTGATTCTTCTATGATATTTCCGGAAGCAATGGGACGACCATCAATGACTACTACGGAGGCTGGACACGAGAGTTTTCTAAGAGATATCTGATGAGCTTGGGCAAAATTCTTATCCATAAAGCAAGAGTTTGCTCCGGAATCTAGGAGTGCTAAGACATGTACTGGAGGGGTACTTTTAGTACTAACGGCTACTTGGGCTACGAACACATTGCTAACTTGCTTAGAGGAAATGGAACCACTAGTGGGCTGCACAGATCTAGGGCTGTCCAACCAAACGGCTCCTATTTTGGCTGGACTTAGTCGTTTAACTCTTCTTCTAACTGACTAAGGACATCAAATTTGTTTGCTAGGTTCGGACTGTAAGTACTATTAGGACTATCATGCACACCTAGGGAAATAGACTCGGTTTTAGTACTGTTAAAACTATCATGCGTAGCTAAGGCAATAGACTCAGGTTTAGTACTATTAGTACTAGCAGTAATTTGGTTTACCTGCCTTTTTGGCCTATGGGGACAATTTATTGCAATGTGTCCTGGTCCACCGCAGTAAAGACATAGTCGATTTGTACGACGTCGCTGCTTTTCCTCTTCGGATAATGGCCCTCGACGACGTGTTGTGTCAATCTCCATCGGAGTCGGAGTATTCGCTGGAGGTGCAAGGTATGACTCCCTCGGAAAAGGTCTTAATGTCACTGAGGCGTAGGTGGGCTCCGATCTTGCCCTCGGCATCTGTAGTTGTCGTTCCGAACGACGCTCAAATAGACGGTTGTCGCATCTTACCGCGCGACTAATTGCTTCTGTTAAGGACTTCGGCTCTTCGGGGAAGGTCAAGAGTAAATCCTTGACATCGTTGCGTAAACCGTAACGGAATTGCTCCATTAACGCTTGATCATCCCAAGGAATATCGGCGGCGAGTAGGCGAAAATCTGCAGCGTATGCGGAGGCTGGACGATCACCTTGACGTAATCGCCGAATTTTGTTGATTGCGGTTCTGATGCTGTCAGTATCTCCGAAACATGCTTTAAACTCACCGATAAATTCTTCAAAATTATTGAGCAACGGGGATTCCTTTTCTAATAGGGGAGCGAACCACGCCAACGCTGAGCCACTTAATAAAGTTCCTACTAAACCCACTCGTGATGCATCGGTGGGATATCGACAAGGATGCATTTGAATAACTAGTCGTACCTGATTAAGGAACCCTCTAAACTGCGATCGCGTTCCATCAAACTTCGTGGGAAGGCCAATCTTGGGTTCTTTATGAGTTCCTTGTGTTGCGGGCCCGTGTTGTTGCATCGCCACGATGGTTGCTTCGAGTTGTTGTACGCGTAACGCAAGTTCCCCATGCTGTTGCTGCGTTTGCTGTTTTTCTAAGGAGATTTGTTGAAGATCCCCCAGCAACCGTTGGTTTTCTTGTTCCAAAGCATGAAATTTCTCCTTCAAACATTGAAATTCCGAAAAAACGGATTGATATTCTTCAGCGCTAACAGTGGCCATGGGATGAAAGAGAAGAGGAATTAAGAGACTAGTAGGAAAGGGGAGAGATAAGAGGGAGAGGAAGGGAAAATTGGTTCAAACTGTCAGGAATCAGTAGTAAGACGGAGACGGAATTAGTACTAAACGAAGGATTAGTACTACAGAGAAGGGATTAGTACTAAACGAAGGATTAGTACTATGAGGGGTGTAGAACTTCTTGAGAGAGAAGGAAGAAGTGAGCGAGACAGAGAGACAGAGAGAGAGAGAGAGAGAGAGAGTAATGATGAGAGAAATATATGTATTACGTGAAGAGAATGTACAACTGTGGCTAGAAGGCTTAAGACTGGCGTTGAACCAATTTGGTTCAACATAACGCCTAGTGCCCTCTTTTATAGTATTTCTAAGAGTAATCCTGAAGCTTCTAGAATGTTCCAGAGAAATCTGGAATATACATCAATTTCTAAAATAAAACATAAATGAAAATAATATCCTACAACTTATAATGTATAGTCTAATGGTAAGACCTCGACCCATGTAGCATAAGGTCATGGGTTCGAGTCTTGCCATGACACGGTTGAAGTTTGCCATGAAGGACCTCGGTCCGGCACGACACATACTTGGCATGAAGATTAGTCGGCATCGCGATAAACGACATCTTTTTCTGTCTCAGACCGACTATATCGGACGTGTCTTGGAACGCTTCAACATGCAATCAGCCAAATCTGCTTCAACCCCGCTCCCCATGAATCTTCGGCTCTCTCAGCGAGACTGCCCGACATCCGGTCCGGAGGGGGAAGATATGAAGTCGGTACCGTATGCACCGGCAGTCGGCTCCCTTATGTACCTAATGGTCGCGACACGGCCTGATATCTCTCATGCCGTAGGAGTCGTTAGCAGATTTATGCACAATCCTGGCCGATCGCATTGGAACGCAGTCAAGCATGTGTTCAAATATCTGGCTGGCACAAAAGACCACGGCATTCTTTTCGGTCCGAACTCAACCTCAGGCGTAGTCGGTTACACCGACTCGGACTTCGCCGGCTGTATAGACAGTCGGAAATCAACAACCGGATACTGCTTCAAATTCGGCAATGGAGCAATTTCGTGGAAGTCGAAACTTCAGGAGTGCACAACGACCTCAACGACCGAAGCAGAATATGTAGCTGCGTCCGACGCTGCAAAAGAAGCTTTGTGGCTTGGCCGGCTGGCGCACACGTTTCGGCAAGTCGACCATGACTCGGCTCCAGTTGTCTATAGCGACAGTCAAGGTGTTGTTGCCTTGTCGAGAAATCCGGTTCACCACAACGCCTCCAAACATATCGACGTTCGATATCACTTCGTTCGGGACTGCGTCATTTCAGGGAAAATCGGTCTAGAGAAAATATCCACAACCGACAATGTCGCAGATGGAATGACCAAGTGTCTCTCGGCAGACCGCTTTCGGTCCCTTCGGCATCAGATGGGCGTAACGACAAACCAGTCCGGTTAGAGCCGGACACAGCGCAGGATGGTTTCAGACAACCGACATCAGTTCCTTAATGATCGGCTTCAACTCTTCCGACCCGACCAGTCCGGTCTTCTGCCTTCGGATCCTGCCGACTCGAACAAAACTGATATGTCCGAGAACCTAGGTTTATACCTGTAATCTTAGATAACCCATGTATACGCCCATTACGGGGGAGTGTCGAATACAAGTGTATAATGGACGTATTCACACTATCCCTTTGTATAGATCAAGTTTGGGCCATTTGTGTAATTAGCATAAATGGTAGTTGCCCTAAGTTTGTCACTATACATAGTGACCTTGTAACCTTTTTGTAAGGTTGGGTTGTATTATTGTTTTCTATGGAATAGAAAGAGTCTTCTTGTGCCTTCTCTCTCTCTCTCTCTCTCTGTGTGCACGATCTGAGAAATTGGAATACGCAGGTACTCAAAACCCTAATCGAATGCTTCTTGATCTTCCGCATCGACACGGCCTTGTCTCCAACAGACAGGCCAAGGCCGAAACCGTATGAGGAGGACCCGACTACGGAGAGCTGGATGGTGCAGACCCGGTATGAACCGGATGAGGAGTACCTGGCTACGGAGAGCCGGATGGTGCAGACCCGGTATGAACCAGATGAGGAGTACCCGGCTACGGAGAGCCGGATGGTGCAGGCCCGGTATGAACCGGATGAGGAGTACCCGGCTACGGAGAGCTGAATGGTGCAGGCCCGGTATGAACCGGATGAGGAGTACCCGGCTACGGAGAGCCGGATGGTGCAGGCCCGGTATGAACCGGATGAGGAGTACCCGGCTACGGAGAGCCGGATGGTACAGACCCGGTGAGAACCGGATGAAGAGACATATTCGTAAATATGTTTCTGAGAGCCCATCGAGGCTACATTTGTAAATAGCCGAAAAGTCATATTAGTATAAATATGACTTAGGGCAAACTCTTAGTAACTGTTGTTGTTGTCATTTTTTCCCTGTTGGTGCAAGAAGAAGAGAGAGCACGTAATAGTGTACAGAGAGAGAGAGAGAGAGAGAAAGAGGTCGTTGCCTCTGTTGTAACCGCCGCCTGTGGCGAAGATCTATGAGCACGAGGTCGTTGCCTCAGTGAACTCACTGTTGTACATTCCCACATAGTGACAGTTTGCAGCCTGTGGGCTGCCGTGGTTTTTCCCTCTTTGGGTTTTCCACGTAAACCTCCTGTGTACCTTCCTCTCCTTTGAGTCGTGTTTTTCGTTTCCTGTTTTCTGTGTATGAAAAGAATCTCGGTTGTGGCCGAGCTTTGTGCATAAGGAGCGTTGAGTTCCTGTCAACATCATATATTTGATCATATGCTTATACTAGCTTTTGTATCTTACAATAAGAAGTGAGATGAAATGTCTTCGTCTGTTTTCTCTATGTATAGTTATCAATTATCTTTCTTACAAAAAGAAAACAATGGTATTGGACAATCATGGGGTTTTGTATTTGTCTATTGTCCTTTGCTCGGAGGTGGTTGGTATGGTTAAACACCCTTAATCCACTCTCTCTCTCTAATCTTTTAATTCATTGCTTGTTGGTAATAGTGACCAATTTGGACATACTTTCCTAGGGATAATTAGCGATTATCAACTCTTGGGAGAACCGGAGAGAAAATAAGTTTCATATTCTTGTTAGACTTTATTGAGAAAAGCATTCTAATTGTTTTGTACTCCATAATAAGATAGCGTGTCTTTGAAAGCTACTTAAGAACATGCCAAATACATGTACTTGGTTTTGCATTAATATAAGTATCTCCAATTTTATTTTTAATATGTTGTCTCTTCTATTTATTAGGTTTTAGGTCAATGGTTTGTCCATTAGCAAGAACATCTCTCTCACACACACTTCAATGTAAATATATGCGTTTGAGAGTGCACATTGACTGTTGTAATTCTTAAATATTAGGGCCTAAAGAATAAACATAACTAATTAATTAAGCGTCTTGATCAGAGACCCTTTCCCACTCAAAAGTTTTCAAATAATGATGTCATTTCTCTTGTTGTAGTGTGGAAAGAACCAAATCAACGCGCCACTTAGCATGATTGTGGCTCGGGTCATGACGTTGTTTTTGTTGCTAGTGGAGAACATTCCCTCTCAAAACTCACTCCTTTCCTTCTAATGCCCCATAAATGATTGTTGAAAGAGGGTTATTTTCTTAATACAAAATATATTTGAATTCGTACAAAAAGAAAGTGTAAACTATACATGTAAGGTTGTTTGTTCTTGTGTCCAAGCGTGTCTGACATTGATGCTATCACATGAGAGAGAGAGAGAGAGAAGCAATCTCAAGGAAGATGACAAGAATTTGTGGGATTTAGGAGATAGATACGAGTAAGTATAAATATAAATGATTACGCGCATGGAAATGAAATGAAATGCTATAACCATGTCATGATAACAATAACAAAAAGGAAAGTGGCCTATGACTACCAACACAATTCACACACCCACACAAATATAGCTTGAGACGGAGGGAGAGAGAGAGAGGGAGAGGGAGAGGGCGAGAGAGAGAGAGAGAGAGAGAGAGAGAGAAACTAATTTGAAAAGTCGCCTAACGTGATCAAAGTGGAATTTTTTTTTACAACCACGAGTTGGAGAGAGGTGGTGGGGTGGTAAGAATCGAAGGCGAGAGAGGAATGTAAGGTAGACCGAAAAGAGGGTGTCGACGAGAGACAATGAATGAAGCTCAAAGAAAGGTGGTTCGAGTGACACATAAAGGGGAAGGCATCTACGAGAGCGAGCGAGAGAGAGAGAGAGAGAGACACGGAGACGAGCATCTTGGGACCAATTTACCACAACCAAAGGAACAAAGAGCAAGAGAGAGAGAGAGACACGGAGATGAGCATCTTGGGACCAATTTACCACAACCAAAGGAACAAAGAGCAAGAGAGAGAGAGAGAGAGAGAGAGAGAGAGAGAGAGAGAGAATGAGTGTGTGGATGAGGTGATATGTTTTGTGAGGCCAAGTATTAAGTATGTATGTATGTGGTGTACAAAACAAAATATGCACATGTATGTATGTATTGTATATGCATGTGAAGTTTGTTTGTTGTTGTGTGAGGACAAAAGACTTTTCTATTAGATCACATTTCCTTCCAAACCTTCTCAAGTATTAAGTATGTATGTATGTGGTGTACAAAACAAAATATGCACATGTATGTATGTATGTATGTATGTATGTATGTATGTATGTATGTATATGTGGGCACAAAAGACTTTTCTATTAGATCACATTTCCCTCCAAACCTTCTCTCTCTCTCTCTCTCTCTCTCTCTCTCTGCATACATATATGTATGTATATATATAGAGAAGTGAAGCAACCTCTTCTATATCACTCACTCACACTTAAAAAAAACTTACTTAACTCAATTGCCTCTGCTCTGATCTGTTCTTTCTCCATCTCCCAATTTCCTCTTCAATTCCTGCATATCGCCAAATTCATCATCATCATCATATATATATACTATATACATCGCCCAATTTCCTTTCCCTTCTTCCTTATTCATCCATCATATACATATATACATATACATACATACATATATGTATATGTATGTATCGCCCATAACTCCATAGCTTCTCCATCGCCCAATTTGTGATCCACTGTCTACTTTCTCTTCCTACTCAGAACCCTAAAGCTTTTATCAGCGTTTTACAAATCTCCACTTCCTCTGCTTCCCCTTCAGCTGAGCCGAGGCTCCTTTGCCTCGGCATCTGTCTGAGCTATATAATAATACATACAATTTTCCTACCACTTCTCTCTCTCTCTCTCCATTAAGAGCTTGATTCTTGTGAATCCCTGCTCTCTGTTGTTGTTGTTGTTTTTATTTTTTTTCTTAAACATGCCAATCCTCTCATCAAATGGCCAAAATGAGCAGCACCAATCCTCTCCAAGCAATGGTGGCACTGCAGGCCTACCATGGTCCCCTTCTCTCTCTTCTTCCTTGTACAAATTAGACACCTGGGGCTCCCCTTACTTCTCTGTAAACCCACAGGGCCATGTATGTGTGGCTCCTGATGGCCTCCTCCTCCCCACAAAGAAGCCTTGTGATGAGATAGACCTCATGAAAGTGGTGCACCAGGCCCTCAAGCCCCTCAACAAAGGTGGGCTAGGCCTCTCCACCCCTCTCATCATTCGCTTCCCCCACATTCTGAAACACAGGCTACAATGCCTCCAATCTGCCTTTGATAATGCCATCAGAAACCATCATAATTACAATAACACCTTCCGCGCCGTCTTCCCCGTCAAATGCAACCAGGATCGCGCCATCGTCGAGAACATCGTAAGCTACGGAAAGCCCTTTGGATTCGGCCTCGAAGCCGGCTCCAAGCCAGAGCTCCTCTTGGCCATGGCTTCCCTGTGCTACAAAGGCAGCCCAGATGCTTTGCTCATATGCAATGGCTACAAAGATGCCCACTATGTGTGCTTGGCATTGATGGCTCGCCTCCGCCTCCGCCTCCACTCGGTCATCGTCCTCGAGCAAGAAGAGGAGCTGGACATTGTACTGAAGGTGAGTGCCCATCTCTCCATTGAGCCTGTCATTGGGCTTAGGGCAAAGCTCAACACCAAGCATGATGGCCACTTTGGTGACACCTCTGGTGAGAAGGGCAAATTTGGCCTCTCTTGCTCCGAAATCATGAGTGTTGTTAACAAGCTCAAGGCTGTGAACAAACTCCATTGCTTGCAACTCCTCCATTTCCATATAGGCTCTCAAATCCCATCCACCGCCATTCTTAAGGATGGGGTGAGTGAGGCCGCCCACATCTATTGCGAGCTCGCCCGCATGGGGGCCAACATGAAAATCATGGACATCGGAGGGGGCCTCGGGATCGACTACGACGGCACCAAATCTTCCTCGTCCGACATGTCGGTCGGGTACACATTGGACGAATACGCGGCCCAAGTTGTCGGGTCCGTGAAGAATGCTTGCGACATGAAGGGCATCGAACCCCCCATGTTGTGTAGCGAGAGTGGCCGCGCACTTGTCTCGCACCACTCCGTGCTCGTCTTCGATGTCATCTCTTCCAGCACAAAGGCAAAGCACACATCCCAAGGGCTGATTCCTTCACACGTGCAAGATGAAGTCCCTAGCGAGTTGAGGAACTTGGTAGACGTCTCGCTCGAACACATCCGAGACCTTAACTACGATGGGGCTTTGGAGGTTGCAAAACTCCTTAAAGAAGAGTGCATCCACTTGTTCAAGGGTGGCCAATTTGGCTTGCCACAATTGGCTTCCATTCATAACTTCTGTGATGTGGTGTCGGAGTGGGTTTCACGAAAAGACGAGGGACAAATGTCATCGATCTTTGCGGGGAACTCGACAAAGGTGCGTGAGAACGAGACCACTGACCTACATCACAATGCCATATACCACATAAATTTGTCCATTTTTCAGTCCATGCCAGATACGTGGGCAATAGGACAACTTTTTCCCATCATGCCCTTGCAAAGGCTAAATGAAGAGCCAAAGGTAAGGGCAATTTTGTCCGACTTAACATGCGACAGTGATGGGAAAATAACCAAATTCATTGGCACGGGTGCCAAGGGGGGCAAATTAAACTATTTAAACGTGCATTCGTTAGAGGAAGGTAAACCATATTACATGGGGATGTTCTTGGGTGGGGCTTATCAAGAAGCATTGGGAGGAATACACAACCTCTTTGGATCACTAGATGTGGTGAATGTGAACAAAGATGGGCGCATTGGCAATGGTTTCAAGGTTACGAAAGGATGCGATGGTCAGACGATCGGTGACGTGTTGAGGAGAATGGACTATGATCCTTCCACAATGCTAGAATGCGTCAAACTTCACATACAAAAGAACTTGGAATGTACCAATGATGGTGGGGACAACAACATGATGGATTTCATCGAGAAGCTGGCATGGAGTTTTGAAGCCTCTCCTTATCTCTCCTCCAACAATGTCATCTCTCCTTTGACCACCGAGCGTGTTTACACAAGGTTCTCAAGAAACAACTATCATTATTTTCAACCCTCCATGCCAATTGGCCTATTAACAACCAATAACCAATCAATGCTCTCATCCGTGATGAGGGCAACTAAGCATAACTCCTTCCATATGGTTGACCCCGACCCCTTCCACAACATCTAGACCTCTTTCGTCTTTTGTTATTGGTATTTTTTCTTGCACACGTATTAGCTCATATGTTCCTTCTTTATACCTCAAGAAAGTGTCTTCTCGAGTTCAATACATAAAACCATAAACACGTCCCCAAATATATGTATCCATTGATAAATTTGTATGACATGTAATCAATCCACCAATTACCGCCGTTAATTTTCACATAATTATGTTGGAAATTTTCCAATATAAGCATCAAAATTTCTCACCAACATAATTTGCAAAAGCTCCCAATGTTTGTCGATGTAATAATGGCAAATATAAAGGCTTCATTTTCCCTTTTGTAACTATCAAGCTACCTTTTAAGGCAAAATTACTTGGAGACGGGATAAATGTTTTTGTTTTTTCCTTTCCTTTTCTTTTCTCATGGAACAAGGCTTCCAGACAATGTGAACCACATTGTCCCCTCCCCATGTGCATGCACATAGAAATATCAAATGTACACCTAGTGCAAAGAATCTTTCGTTCTTTTTTCCCTTTATAGTAATTGATTCTAAATTAGGAATCCGATTTTCACAAGAATAAATGGATACTTCATGGGTTTTGTCCTCACGTGGGAGCTCTTACTTGGGTCAAGTAAATGCCGTCTACGAATAAGTTAATTATTTACATCTATGTTGTTTATATGTTGATTCACAATGGGTGGAGTGTATGAATGTGTGCATGCACCTACTTGCTCACCTTTGAGTGATTGTGGATTCAAATTTAAGCCTATACTATACCGCGCACATCATGTTTGTATGTTAGGTTGATATTATTGTTCATGACAAAACACTACCAATTTGATTTGATCTCTACCACCAAAGAATACTTATCATGATACATAACAACCTTATCTTCCTAGAGCCTTTAATGTCCAACCCACTTCCTCTCTTTTTTAAATGCATCGCAAGTGTATGAAGCACACCTTTTCTCGATAAATTTCATTATTCCTTTTCACATGCAACACATTCATTGAGTGTACCCAAGTGGGCTTGATGTAAGACATGCCAATGATTGATCCAAGTTTCATGATCCATAGAACGTAATATTCGTGTTCGTGCAAGCATTCCAACGTTTGGAAACGAACACGTTTGAAATGGGAAAAATACGTGCTCCTTTTTTTGAAACTTTTTTTTCATTTGTTGTTGTTATAATTTAGCTCACCCTAGTGGTGAGGAGTCATGCTATTGCTGTGTTTGTCTTGGGTTCGATTCCCAATTTTCTCATCTTTTTCTCTCTCATTATTATTACCATGTCATAGCAAATTTTTATGCTAGTGTTATAATAGTTTTTTTCTTTTATTTCTTTATTATTACAACTAAGCACAACCTAGTGGTAAGTTGTTGTGCTACTATTACTTGTTTCTTGGGTTAGATTCCCAACTTACTCATATCCTCTTGTTAGTGTCATGGCAAATTTTTATGTTAGTGTCGTGTTCCTTTTTCTTCTTTTTCTTTCTTTCTTTGTTATTAGAAATTAGCACACCCGAGTTGTTAGTTGTTATGCTACTACTACCTATGTCATGGCAAATTTTTATGTTAGTATCATGTTCCTTTTTCTTTCTTTCTTTCTTTCTTTCTTTCTTTCTTTCTTTCTTTGTTATTAGAAATTAGGTCACCCTAGTGGTAAGTTGTTATGCTACTACTACCTATGTTATGTTTTCTTCATATTCTCGAATATATGTTTTATGAGTTTTTGAACGTTTGATTATAATTTATAATGACATATTTTGATTCAATCTCTATAGTTCATACTCATTTTTTTGTAAAGTTCTAAAGTAAGGATGATAGAGAAGTCTTGATTCGCATCCCAAAAGTATGCATGTGATACAATGCAAATATTGCAACCATACTTATGTTGGTGGTTCACAATGGATTAGAGTTCACTTATTAGGATTGAGAGTGAATCAATACATAATATAGACCCTAGTCAATCCAATCCAACTTTGAGATGATTTACCATACACGTTTGATTGAAATCATTCTCGAATGCGAATGCACATATGATACGTATGGTTCATTCTATGGTTTCATCTAATTTTCTAGTGTAATGAAGACTTAACAATTTCTCGCTCTCGTACATATGTCCAGATTTGTGTTCATTCTTCATGACATTCATATAAGGAAAGAAAATGGTCAAAGTTAATATTACAAATGATGTTATGTATTATGCAAAATGTAACCAAATAAATATGTATCTTGAGATTCCACCTTTTAGAATCATCAAAAAACTAGATGTGTGAATTCAAGTTTTATTTGATTGACTTGGGTTAGAGAATCCAACAGTTGGAACATTAAGATATGTGATGAATAATAGAAATTCATAAACCCCAAGCAAACATTTTAATGTTGCAAATATTTTCCATTTGTTTTAAATTGAGACACTTACTAGAGGCCAAAACATGTCTTGAGTAACGTGGACTAGCGTGCCATCGAAATCACAATGATGCATATCTTCAGTGACGTGGACTGACGTGCCATCGACAACATGTCTTTCACTCCTCCTCCAAAAAGAAACCACATGACTTTGCATAAGCTATATACAAAAGATCTTTTAGAATGTTTGCGGCGGCCCGCCAATGGCACTTTGATTTTTTGATAAAAGTAGTGGCTATCAAATTTCTTTGCTAAAAGTAGTGGCATTTTTTAGGATAGGACAAAGACAAAGTAGCACCATTTTACAAAGATTCTATGCTAAAAGTATTCCAAAGGGGCACATAAGGTTAGGTAAATAGATATCTTTTAAACGTCCACAAGAGACTGATTGTGATCTATGGTAACAATTGACAACGGTTCGGTTTGAAAGCGTCAAAACTGAACCGTTGAAAAAAAATTCAAACCGTTAAAATCGTGGTTTCATGGTTCGGTTTTGGTTTTCAAACTTAGGTCAAAATTAAAATTAAATTTTTTTAAAGATTTTCCTAAAATGTGAGAATAAGGCTTGAAAATGAAAATATTGTTTAAAAAATAAATAAAATAAACGTTAAACTGTTTAAACCGTGGTTTCTAACTGTTGAAACCGAACCGTTAAGCTGTAAAATCGCAATTTTGCAGTTCGGTTCGGTCCAAACTGTTTATCTATAGGACAAAGAAGGGGAGGGGGGGTAGCCCAATGCGAGGGCCAAAACTTGGGGGGCTCCAGAAGTTATGGTTGTGATGTTATGCAACGAGAGAAACTAGGTATGAGCATATACAATGAATGGCCCAGGTTGTGGCAACGAAGCACTAGCCATCCATCGTGCCAACTGACCTAGGCCTACATCTTGTCTGGAGGAGCTTGTGGACAGACACGCATCCAACATTGGACTTGTTACGTGAGTGGGTGGGGGTGTGGAAAGAGAGAACTCAATCCCAAGCGATGGGTGAGGCCTATTGAGCCAGAGACCTACAAAATGACTCTCCTCCGTCATTGTCGTACCAATGGCTAAGATATGGCTTCTGTTTTGTTGCTAGGTCTGTGTCTCGGGCGGATCGTGTGCTTCTCTGTCTTGTGAGTTGTCCGAAGTCCCGCCCGCCCGCCACCATTCTTTCCTTTTTGTAATTTCATCTACATACATACTAACGACTCTCATCAAACCGCTTCATTTTTAGGGTTTCCATATTCGATTTTGCCATAGCTGAACCCTTTATCCATATCTGCTATTTTTATTCTCTCTCTCTCTCTCTCTCTCTCTCTCTCTCTCTCCTGATATGATCTTATCTCTCCTTATATGATATTTGTCTCTATATGTTCTTTAAAATCTTTCTCTCTCTAGAAAAGCTATGCATATGCCCTCACTGATCAGAAACCCACATCAGATATCTGCTCCTTTTTCTTCCTCTCCTGCTTTTCTCAGAGATATAGCTCGTTTTAGGATTTCCTCACACAAATCTGCATCCCCTACTACTACTACTTCTTTTTCTTCTTCTTACACCCCGGTGATTCGAGCTTCTTCGATTGAGATATCGACCTCTCCTTCTCCTCGCAGACTCTCTAGAGGTTTATCTACAATGGGTAAGTAATTTGTTTTTTCTCTCAGAGTAGAATTATTTGCAAGAATTTCATATCCTTCTACCTCCCGCCTGTGTTTCGTAGTGCTTTCTTGTCAATTTTTTGATTGTGCTAGTCGAGTTCTTCGTGTTTTGTTTTGCGTATCTTATTTATCTGCTCGTTGAATTCTTAGTGTTGTTTTGTCAATATTTATCTTTTGTGCTGAATTCTTAGTGTTGTTTTGTCAATATGTATCTTTTTGTGCTGAATTCTTAGTGTCAGATTCTGATCTTCCAGATCAGACCTTGTACGAAAATGATTCATCTCCCAATTCGTATTTCAAATTGTTTTCACGTCAAATTTGTATCGTCCACATCAAACCTTGCGCATTTGATCCATCTACCCCTTTCGAATTTCAACCGTGTTCACGTCGAATTTTTTGCCCGGTGGTTTCGAATCAAGAATTCAATAATTGAATCTCATCAAATCAAGTTTATTTTATACCTTGCTCAATGTGTATCTTATTGGGACGAAATCATATCTTATCGTATGGAATTCCTATCAAATTCACTGTTGATCTTATCACATTCTTATGTTATATATCAAACCCATATATTTATCTGGTCAGACTTCTATTTTATTGTTTGAAATTCCTACCTCATTTACAATTATTACATCAGTCTGTTATCATGCCGAATATATTATTCGTTCTGTATCATGTTGAATCTATATCGTGTCATATCTCATTGCATCGACAGGATCGGAGAATCCTTTCAAGTACACAGTGACTGACCTGCCACGCCCCGAAGGTGGAATCTATGGAAAGTATTATAGCTTGACGGCTTTGAAGGATGCTCGTATTGGTAAGCTCTGTTTTTTATACTTCCTTATCAAGTACTATAAGCCTTTACTACTCGCTTGAAGTGTCAGTTTGACACAAACCCTAAACAGTAACTCTTAGCCATTGATCAGGAACTTTAAATTTGAAGGATATTTGTAAGATGTACTTCTAAAACTTTCTTATTGATCAGTTGAAATCCTTATGCTACATTGGAATAGTCATTTGGGGCTTCTTAATCAAGGAATAGCAAACATAAAACTCAAAAACACAAAAATCCTCTAAGAAACTAAATCTGAAACACTGAAACCCATTTCTTAAACCTTTCATGCCTGCACAGAAACTCTTCCATATTCTATCAAGATATTGCTAGAATCAGCTGTGAGGAACTGTGACAACTTTCAAGTGATGAAAGAGGATGTGGAGAAGATTCTTGATTGGGATAACACAGCACCTAAGCAAGTCGAGATACCTTTCAAACCTGCGAGGGTCATCTTGCAGGTAAGCTCTATATCACTGAAACTGTCATTTTCGCACCAGATTTCCCGTGCTCAAGGATTAGTATATAAAACAGTTGTGGCTTCTCAGATGTTGCAGTTTATAACCTAAACATATGATCTTTAAGAAATCCTAGTCATTTTCCCACTATTATTATCTGGACATTGCACCTAACAGTATGAAGTTCAAGAAGTCTTAAAGATTTCCCACTATGTTTTTCTCTGGAATTGCAGATGAAAACCCAAGATTATGAGCTCCAAGAGGCCTTATAATATTCTTCCCAGTATGTTTGCCTCCTAGACATCACAATGTAGATATATATAATCGTATGTGTTCAAGACGTCGTAGAGACTTTCCCACTATGATTGCACAGACATAGCAGATTATGGCCTACCATTATGATCTTCAAGAAATGTTTTCTCACTGTGATTAACTGGATTATCTAATGTAACTGAAATGGATTGGGTTTTATTTTCTTTATAGGATTTCACAGGAGTTCCAGCTGTTGTGGACCTTGCTGCCATGCGAGATGCCATCAAGAGGCTGGGTGGGGATGCTAACAAGATCAATCCATTAGTGAGTTGTCGGACATAATTCAATTTTCTTTGAGTGATGCACATTTTCCTTCCGATATTTCATATTTTGCCTATTACCGTCTGAATGTATATCAATGCTCACCCTGTTAAGATTTGAACGATATACAGGTTCCAGTTGATCTTGTTATAGATCATTCTGTGCAGGTTGATGTTGCAAGAGCAGAGAATGCTCTTCAATCAAATATGCAGTTTGAGTTTGACAGAAACAAGGAGCGCTTTGCGTTTCTAAAATGGGGATCAAGTGCATTTAAGAACATGCTTGTTGTTCCCCCTGGCTCTGGTATTGTGCATCAGGTAAGACATTCCTGTTATTACTTGATAAATTGGAGTGACTTAGTTCAGGAGTTTATAAGGTTTTTTACTGCAAATCATGATAACTGAAAGAATCTAATAAACTTTGCAATAGCATGATGTTTGTATCCCATTGTTCATATATGCACTTGGATTTAATTTTTTGACTTAGGATAATAAGTTCAAGAAGTGTTTTGGCCTATAGGTCATCAGCAAACCATGAGTACTAAATGAATTTGAGTGAGATAATTGTGGCTTTTTCGCAAATTGTAATAGCCTGCTCTGCACAAAATTTGCGGACCCTAATTCATCATTAATATACTTGTATTGAAAAATCAACGAGTTATACAAATCCTTTTCATTATTTACAGAACTCATCAAAGTTATGTACAAAATTGTGTTTGTGTAACTTTCCCTTGGTGTCCATTTTACAAGATTTCAAATCAAATCTTGTAAAAATCCTTTCCAGATGTTTTACCTACAATTCAAGATCACTAACTATTATAATGAACAGGTGAATCTCGAATATCTGGCTAGAGTGGTGTTTAACACTGATGGAATTCTTTATCCTGATAGTCTTGTTGGAACTGATTCACACACCACGATGATAGATGGACTTGGGGTTGCAGGATGGGGAGTTGGTGGTATTGAAGCAGAGGCAACAATGCTTGGTCAAGTTAGTCTCTACTGGTTGCTTATTGTTTTTTCATGTAATGTACTCTTGGGGTTTGGATTTGTAGATTCAAAATGATTAAATGTACATTTTTCTTGCACAGCCTATGAGTATGGTCCTTCCTGGTGTTGTGGGTTTTAAGCTGAATGGAAAATTGCAGACAGGGGTTACAGCAACTGATTTAGTGCTTACAGTGACCCAAATGCTTAGGAAACATGGCGTGGTTGGAAAATTCGTTGAGTTTTACGGTATAACTAAACCACATCCTTCCTAGGGATACCAAAAATGAATTATCCTTCCTGTTTGTGTAATGCTAAAGCATGATATAAGGCGTGATAAGAATGCAGAATGCTAAAGGATGATGTAAGACATGTACCAAAATGCAGGTGAGGGAATGTCTGCATTGTCACTAGCTGATCGTGCCACTATTGCAAATATGTCTCCTGAGTATGGAGCTACAATGGGTTTCTTCCCAGTTGACCATGTTACCTTACAATACCTGAGGTTAACAGGAAGAGATGAAGAAAAGGTGAAAATTTTGCTGATGAGCGTTTCTATGATCTAAATTCTAATATTATATGTGTTTTTGAGTGTACAAATTATGTTAGTTTCTTTCCTGTTTGTGTGTCTGGTCACTCATAGCCTTAGTATTGATTGTGTTTATAGATCAAGATGATCGAGGCTTATTTACGTGCCAACAAACTATTTGTTGATTACAATGAGGTGATTATTGATCTGTTCTTAGAACTCTTTTTAGGTTTCTTCTGTTCACAACTGTTTATCTGAGAAAAGTGATGGACATTTGAGCTATCATCATTGAAACTTTTACAGCCTACAGTAGATAAGAAATACTCATCATACATTGAGCTAGATCTTGCGAGTGTAGAGCCATCCGTTTCTGGACCGAAACGGTAAGTATAAATGTGTTATAATTGACCCCTGGCAGTTGCATATTTGTTTACCAAAATATTGGTATAAACAATCTAGTACAGGCCTCATGATCGAGTCTCACTGAAGGACATGAAGGATGATTGGCACTCTTGCCTAGACAGCAGAGTCGGGTTTAAGGTAAATGTTATAATGTGATAATAGTTTCAGCGTCCAAATATTCATGTAATATATAAGTCACACATTTATCCATTTTATTAATGGATAGTAGATACTCATTTATTCTTCCAATTTCATTATTTATAGCGAATACATTTATGGGCATTTTATTGATTCATACATTCATGTTTATTTTTGCAGGGTTTTGCCATTCCTAAGGACAAACAAGGCTTGGTAGCAGGATTTTCTTTTGATGGGAAGCCTGAGGAATTAAGACATGGAGATGTTGTGATAGCTGCTATCACTAGCTGTACAAATACTTCCAATCCCAGTGTCATGCTGGGAGCTGGACTTGTTGCAAAGAAAGCATTTGAATTGGGTCTAAAGGTATTAATCATTCTTCTCATTTTGCGTTTTATGTATTGTTTATATAATGAAATTTGAAAATTCATACTCATTTGTTCATAATTAAATTGCAGGTGAAACCATGGATCAAGACAAGTCTAGCTCCTGGATCTGGAGTCGTAACAAAATATTTGAACAAGAGGTCTTTTGTCCAATGTTTCTATGATTTCTGGAATTAAGAGATTTCCTAAATTACCATCATTATTCATTTCACATAAGCTGCTTCTTGTTTTCACAGTGGGCTAGACCATTTCTTAAATTTGCAAGGCTTCAGTTTAGTTGGTTATGGCTGCACTACATGCATAGGAAATTCTGGAGAGATACATGAGGCCGTGGCGGAAGCCATAATCGATAAAGGTAAAAATAGTTCTCCTTCATAGGAGGAGCCTGACTTTGCTGCTTTTATTTTTCCTCGGTAACTTTTTATACTTTCTTTTCTCAGCAGAATTTATGCTGCCCCTTTATTCAAAAATGGTTTAGGAAAAAATCTCAGTAAAATTTATACGACCCATTTCTCTATGCATATTTATGACAACTGAACATGTGTGTAGATATCGTTGCTGCGGCTGTCCTTTCTGGAAATCGTAATTTTGAGGGCAGGGTGCACCCATTAACTCGGGCGAATTACTTAGCGTCTCCACCTCTGGTGGTGGCATATGCTCTGGCAGGAACTGTGAGTATGAATGAAATAACGTATGCTTTTTCTGCACCTACTGCTACTCTCAGAATATTCTTATTACAATTTTAATGTTCTATTTTTTTTGACACTACACTAGGTTGATATTGACTTTGAGAAGGAGCCTATTGGTACTGGTGAAGATGGACGAAAGGTTTTCCTTAGCGATATCTGGCCTTCAAGTGAGGAAATTACTGAGGTAAGATACTTTGTTTTAACTGGTTTACAAATTTTTCCTTTAAAGACTGAAGGGCAAATAGTAGTGTGTGATATAAACTTATTGGATGTTGTAGGTAATGGAATCATCTGTCTTGCCCGAAATGTTCAAATCTACCTATGAATCTATCTCTAACGGAAATCCTATGTGGAATGAGTTATCATCCCCTACTGGTGCTCTGTATTTATGGGATGAGAAGTCTACATACGTTCACGATCCACCGTTCTTCAAATCCATGTCTCTTCAACCTCCAGGAGCACATGGAGTGAAGGATGCTTACTGTTTGCTCAACTTTGGTGATAGTATCACAACTGATCATATATCTCCAGCTGGTAACATCCACAAAGACAGCCCTGCTGCAAAGTACTTAATTGAGCATGGAGTAGACCGAAGAGATTTTAATTCCTATGGGAGCCGACGTGGTAATGATGAGATAATGGCACGAGGAACATTTGCTAATATCCGCATTGTCAATAGGTTTTTGAAGGGTGAAGTAGGTCCCAAGACTATTCATGTGCCGTCCGGAGAGAAGCTATATGTCTATGATGCTGCAATGGTAAAAAAAACAGCTTGAGAAAGTTGAATAGAAAATTTATCATCGTTATATTCTTATTCAAGGCCTTGCATTGCAATTACTATGGGGAAATATCTCCGGATGGCACATGATAGTATTGGGACCTACTTCATTAGGGTGAAGTAGGTCCCGAAACTATTCATGTGCCGTTCGGTGAGAAGTTATATCTGTCTACGTTGCTGCAATGGTAAAAAAAACACCTTGAGAAAGTTGAATAGAAAATCATCATCGTTATATTCTTATTCTAAGCCTTGCATTGTCATTACGATGAGGAAAAATCTCCGGACAACACATGAATAGTCTTGGGACCTACTTCACCCTAATGAAGTAGGTCCCAATACTATTCATGTACTGTCTGGAGGGAAGCTATATGTCTATGATGTGCAATGGTAAAGAAAAACAGCTTGAGAAAGTTGAATAGAAAATCATCATCATTATATTCTTATTCTAGGCCTTGCATTGTCATAATTATGGGGAAAATCTCATAAATCGTCTTCTATTTTCCTAAATGCCCTTAGTTTTTGTTATTTGCCCAAAACATCTTTGTCAACCTCAAATAAAAGTAAAGGGAGATGTATAGGCCATAAACTTTCCATTGACTTCTTTTTCCTCTACTTTTGAAAGCCTCTGCTAACAAAGTTGTCTTCTATTTCCAGAAATACAAAGCTGAAGGTGCTGATACCATCATATTAGCAGGAGCAGAATATGGTAGTGGAAGCTCAAGGGATTGGGCTGCAAAGGGTCCTTACCTTCAGGTATATATGTATATTATATATATTTGATGTAAATAGGAGACATGTAGTAATGAAACTAAATATGCATGCATATTTATTTAATTTTTTGATCTTCTAATTGGTGTGCACATATGGGGTAGGGAGTTAAAGCT